>NW_028292570.1:6062895-6209344 GCF_029948245.1 Actinia tenebrosa
GGCGGTAGACATTCTGGATCTAAGTTGGCGCCGATTAGTGTAGCTGGATCGATCCTTACCACTGATATTTTCTTCAAATAACGAGATTTCACGTGATTTTCTAACTTCTTTGCGTAATCACTTACATTAGGAATATCGTGCTCTTTTGATAATGGTTCTGCGTGACTTTTATCTTCTGTATTTTCAATAAAATCACGCGACATTTATATTCTCCGCTTCAAAACACATGCATCTCTCTGTTATATGACATATGCTAATTAGCTCGTGCGACACCAACATGGCGGACGATAACATTTGATAGGTGTATGACGTCACATGAAAACCAAGAATTGAACCTTATATGCCACTTGAGTTTTTGTTTGATTTGTCGTTCAATTTTCCACGATGGTTTTTCGAAATATTTCCTCAATAAAAATCAACATAGGCACGAGCTGAGTATTGTTTAGAAACGTAAAATTAGTGCTTGTGGCACGAACCTCATGGATGAGGTTAAAAAAAATAGTTAAAACCATTATATATCTACAATAACGACTTCTTGTTTTGGGAATTTCTTTTGATTTTGCCTCTTTGGCCGTCAATGTCGAACTTTGATGAAAAAAGAGCCGAGAATGAAGCAGAAATATGGAAGGCACTATCCGACGCCATTTTGAGCGACTTGACTTCAAGGTACGACAAGCGGAGCCTCTCAGCAAAAAACCACTCAAAAAGAACTGATAGTTAATCACTAACTCGAAATAAATCATAATTAAAATAAAACATATCGTGTTTATGAGGTAAATATAATAGAAGAAAACCTTTACTAGGTTTGAGTAGCTCTTTCGATCTTTCTGTCTTTGAACTGATAGATTGTGAAGTCAAAAGATCAACTCAAGATTTGCTCAAAATTTCGATGTATGAACGTCTAAAAGTTGTTACATTTTATAAAATATTGATCACAGATACATAAAGTTAGTATATTCGATGATTAGGAAACTTTTCATACCTTGAAAACGAGATTTTTCGGACTGAACCAGAGAGAACTTAACCTTTCCCTTCGAAGATTGTACGACTTTATGAGAAATGCCCCCAATGTGCCCCTAAGGATACTGGGATAGCGAATGTATCAAATGACACACAGGTATCCCAACAATAAATAAATTTAATACATAATTTTTTTGGCCACCCCTCAACCTACTAGTCTCCCTCGCATCCGTTCTTAGTGAGCGTTGCGTGACGACCGACACTAAAAACGGGTGCGAGGGAGACTATCAACCTACAGAAGGCCCAAGCAATTTATTTGTGTAATGTATGGGATGAAAACGTATGCATTTTTTCCCCCATATAATAGCGCAGCGCACTGATTCTAAAAATAGACTAAAGATTCGGACAAACATTGCATTCTGTTTAACCGCTACGAGGATTACACGAAGCGATTTTTTTATTTTTACCTAAAGTTACAATAATAACCCATGTAAACTAAGATCAACTGCGATCGGCTGTGAAATTTATCTGCTGAAAGTAAACTTGTAAGTTTGTTTGTCCGAATTTCGCCTTTTTTCCCTTTTTTTTTCTTTTTCTTTTTCTTTTTTTTTTTTTTTTTTTTTTTTTTTTTTTTTTTTTTTTTTTTTGACTTCACGGTTGGGTTGCGCTATTGGAATGTACGTTGCTCTTATGTTGTCGTTAATGGTATTTAACGTCATTCTACGTGATTTTTAGCTGTTTTAGAGCATTTACTGAAAAAATAGCCCACCAGAAATAGAAATAAGAAGGCTGATCGGATGTTACGTCTACAGAACTAGATGGGCGCCATCGTACATTTTCTCGTGGGAATAAAAGAATATTTTGAAAGGTCATTGTTTTCCTACTAGATTCTGATTGGCTCTACTACGCAAAGTTGCATTGTCAGTTCAGTCTACAATTTGCTTGGTTCTCGCGGTCTAGGCGGCCTGGTTGCAGTAATCCGCACTGAATTTATTATTATTATTTTATTTTTTTAATTTTATTTTATTTTTTACAATAATGTCGATTTGTTAACTTCTTCTCTCATCCTAACAAAAATAAGCCTTCCAAGACCCTGAATCTTTCGGCTAATCCAGTAAGAGGGGAGTATGGCCTACTGCCTTACCCACCCACTCCCCCTGTATCCTGAAACAACCTGGATTATATGAGTCAGGGCACGCCGGTCTAACTCACAGATTTTACCCTGAAACAACATCTGTGCTGATCAAATTCAAGATGTTATATAACTCTCAAACAAGTTCTGGCCTGATCAAACTCAGAGATAGCCCTGCCGAAACAACCTCTGGCCTCAATCAAATTCAAGGCACAGCTAACTCACATATTTAACCCTGAAACAACCTAAGTCAGGGCATGGCTAACTCACATATTTAACCCTGAAACAACCTCTGGGCTGATCAAATTCAGGGCGTGCTTGACTCACAGATCTAGCCTCTGTGCTGATCATAGTACAGGAACCCCTACCCCTTTATCCTGGATCCCCCGCCGGGGCCATGACAACGCGCTCAACGCCGTCGTCAACGACCTGATTCTCAGTTTTCGCCCAGTATCTTCATCATAGTGATTATATACATACTTTTTTATTAGATATTTTTATAACATCTCGTTTTCTAAACACAGGCAGCCCAAACAAGGTTCCTGTGTATGGTTTATAAGGGAATGTATGGGAGTTATGATAAAGTCATGACAATAAAATGCCTCACTCAACAATTTGTCTCAAAACCTGCTGCAGTTGTTGCTTTTACTTTGTTCAGTTTTCTGGCGAAGATTCAGCGCGATTTGAGGCCGTTAAGTGGGCTTTTTCAATATCCGCTCTTCCCTCCCATTATTTAGGGAGAGAAGAGCGGATTAAAAAAAACAATAAACAAAACTATGACTCCTTTTAGCCGTATTTGTAGCCTTTGAACCGAACCCGCCCCTTCCCTCCCCTCCCCTACCTTCTTATTTACCCTGAGTAGTCCTGGCACGACTAGTTGCCGCTGACTGTTCTGGGCTGTGCCATTTTACAAGAAGCAAGTCTACTTTTCACTGACAATTTGTTTGATAAAATCTCCACGAAAAACACTCACAATGACTGAGGAAATACGCTGGGCTTTACAAAATGGAGACATGGACAAAGTAAACGAGCTATTTTCAAAGGTAGGAGATCGAAAGCTTTTTGTTTCTGTGAAAATTTGAAGCATTTTTCAGCTTCGAAAGATTAATTTTGTACACTTTCACTTTGTCGTACAAAAAGCTCTTTATTCTTTTCCCCCGAGAAATCACGCTACCATGCTCACGAGATCTTGCTTCTGAGCATCTTTGGAGTACAACTATTGCTAGAAGTACTGTTATATTGGAGTTTTGAAGCAGCAGAATTCATTAATACTTCAAAATTTGGCTCCTTGTAATTGAGAACCTTCGATCGAGTCGTGAGGTCACGATCTTCAACAAATGGACAAAATCCAGATTAATTTTTTAAATGGTTAATTGTTGTCTTAAAAACAAAGAATCCCTTTGAATTAATGTCTTAAGTTTGTTTATCGTTTTTACCAAGGCATTTTATGTTTTCTTTTTCACCCGTACATTCGACTGATTCGATATTTATCTCCAAGTGTTGTGTATTCGAGTATTACATTGACACTCAAAAAGGATTTGCGTATCAAGTTAAATTTATTAGTTGTTGTACCAGAATACTGATATTGTATTTAAAATAATCACTTATTCAATGCAATCCTCTATGTTGAAACCGAATTCAAAGTTAAGTTAAGTTAGATGAAGAAATTTTGCTTACAAATTTGTGTTACAAAATTTTGAGGTAATTGAGACTATTTATTTACTGCATGCAATTGGAACTTATTGTGATTTTGTCTCGATGAGAATTTGTGTATTGCACTACAGATTGTGAGTAAAAAATAGATCCATAGTCTTATTGTGTTGGAATAGTCACTTGTTGATTCTCTCCCGTGCTTGACTCCAGTTTCTAGGTTTTCCAGTTTTTCTCACTCCACAAAAATAATTTTCTAAATTCCACTTCAATTCCCCTTCAAGCACAGGTAGTGTAGTGTGAGTGTTGCCTCTCCCTAAATTGACCAAGGTTCGATTCCTAGGCTTGTGTCATTAGAAGTCAGTAGAGTTTCTACAGGTTCTCTTCTATGCTTCGAACTTTTTCAGTTGTTCTGATCCCTCTGCTTAAATCAACTTCTGAATGAGGGGCAAAGATTTGTTATCCACCGTCTGTTATATGAGTACTAGCCTTGCAAAACATTACTATTTTTATTTTTACAAAATTGTTTTGGGACATGATTTCAAGGAAGGGCTCTCAAAATTTGTCACGCATACAAAGGAAGCTCTCTGAATTTGAAAGTTAAGCTGCTGATACATGCTGCAATTTCACTTAACATAAAGATTATTTTCTAAATATTAAGTTGTCTTAAATGTCTTTTAGGGATTTGATGCAAACAAGGAGATGGGACTACAAGGCAGAAGACCACTACATATAGCTGCAGACTATGGACAGAAAGATGTCTTAGCTCTCTTGTTACAAAAAGGTGCCGACATTAATGTAAGTTTTGTAATGTACCATAAGAGTCATTCATTACAGTGCTTACCAGTGGCGGATCCAGGGGGAGTCGAAGGGGTCCACGGACCCCCACCCCCCACACCCCCCTTGAAGGTTTGATCTTCTAGGTAATAGAAATATGTCTTATATAAATTTTAATAAAAAAATATTAGTGGTTTTGATATTTGCTGTTATAATGTTTAATTTACCTTTAAGTTCCGTTACTAGATAGTAAATTAGGTGATTAGATCCAATTTTTTGTCAAACATTGACTAAACACACAGTTTATCACAATCTATACACAGTTAAAAAAACGGAACCACCCTTTGAAAAATCCTGGATCTGCCACTACTGCTTACTGTTATTTTATTAACATGTGAACTCAGTAGCTGCACACTAAAATTTTTTTTTTGTTTTTTTTTTGTTGCTGTTTTTTGATGCTGTCAATCAAAACCACTAGTCGGTAACTCATATTTTTGACTGGCAGTAGTAAACAAAACAAATTCCAACGAGTGAACTGTAACTACAGAATGTCATGTGTTTATGAAAAGTGGGGGGGGGGGGGGGGGGCTAAGATTGGAAAATATAAGAGACTAGTATGGGAAAAAGTGGAGGCTCAGATTGGAAAATATAAGAGACTAGTATGGGAAAAAGTGGGGGTTAAGTTTTGAGGATATAAGAGACTAGTATGGGAAAAAGTGTGGGATAAGTTTTGAAAATATAAGAGACTAGTATGGGAAAAAGTGGGGCTAAGATTGGAAAATATAAGAGACTAGTATGGGAAAAAGGGGGGGAGGGCTAAGATTGGAAAATATAAGAGACTAGTATGGGAAAAAGTGTGGGATAAGTTTTGAAAATATAAGAGACTAGTATGGGAAAAAGTGGGGCTAAGATTGGAAAATATAAGAGACTAGTATGGGAAAAAGGGGGGGGGGAGGGCTAAGATTGGAAAATATAAGAGACTAGAATGGGAAAAAGGGGGGGAGGGCTAAGATTGGAAAATATAAGAGTCTAGTATGGGAAAAAGGGGGGGCTAAGATTGGAAAATATAAGAGACTAGCATGGGAAAAAGGGGGGGCTAAGATTAGAAAATATAAGAGTCTAGTATGGGAAAAAGGGGGGGCTAAGATTGGAAAATATAAGAGACTAGTATGGGAAAAAGTGGGGGATAAGATTGGAAAATATGAGAGTCTAGCATGGGAAAAAGTGAGGACTAAGATTGGAAAATATAAGAGACTAGTATGGGAAAACGTGGGGGTTAAGTTTTAAAAATATAAGAGACTAGTATGGGAAAATATGTAGATGATGGCTAGTAAACACTAGCGTGGACTGCGTCGGTGTTTCTAATAAAACAGTTATCGTAGAATGGTAAGTTATACACCGTAGTGAAAATAGTAACTGACGTTTCGGACGTTAGTCCTTCGTCAGAGTCAAATTGACTAACGTCCGAAACGTCAGTTACTATTTTCACTACGGTGAATAACTTACCATTCTACGATAACTGTAGAAAATGTGGGGGGCTAAGATTGGAAAATATAAGAGACTAATATGGGAAGGGGGGGAAGGGTAGGGGACTGTAGAAGGGTTGGATATTGTTTTAAGCATTTTTCTGGGTGCAGTTTTTATGATTTATTATCATTGACCAAATAATATTCTTACCCTTTAGGCTGAAGATAGAAATGGAATAACACCACTTCTGGCAACGATATGGGAAGGACACTACGACTGTGCTGAATTTCTGTTAGAAAAGGTAAATGCAGTCAAGAGAAAATAAAGGTGGTGATAACAGGCGTTAGCGACGAGAAACTTATAATTAATACATCAAACACATGAAAGGGTGTTTTATTCAACTTCTAAACACCAAGAAGTGAAATGAAAAATCAGGCAGAGGCAAGTTTTTTTAACCAACTTCAAGGTGTTTGTTTAGAGGATATATCGCTCTTTCAAGTGCTTGATATGGCTTCTCAAACTATTACAGTGCAATTCGAAAAACCATGGTCACTTAGAAATTAATATTTCAAGAATCAGAAGCATTATTGTTATCTTCCCGTTATCTTGTGGTTAGAAAGTCAATTCTGATTGGCCAAAGAATTTGTAATGGAACATTCCTGGAATATTTCTCAGTGCCCACGGTTTTTCCAATCGCACTGTAATATTTCCTGGAAAAATGAGAAGTTTAAGTAGCTCAAATATTTTTTAAGATTGCATTTTCAAATCTCCTTCAGGCTAGTGATTCTCTTTGTTTTGGTCTTATGAATTATTACTGCCTTTTTGCACTGCTACGCGGCCACCCCAGACAAAAATCGCGACATGCACTTTGCAATAGACTGCCGTCAATCAAACACGTTGACATCATTTACACGCATTTGGATCGGCCCGGATAGGCCCTGTGAGTGTGGCTCATAATACTTGTAAACAATCAATGAGTTTTGGCACCTTTTGAATCACGCGTGTAAATGATTTCAACGTGTTTTGATTGATGGCAGTCTATTGCATAGGGCACATCCCGATTTTTGTCTGGGGTGGCCACGTAGCAATGCAAATGGCAGTAATGATTTGAGAAGGAAGTTTAAATGTTTAACAATATTCACCATTTTCCATACATCGGTTCACTGGTCAAACACTAAGCATTCAGTCAAGGTTCAAATTTGAATAATCCTTTGAAAGTACGTTGGCACCTCGCTTGAGCGCTTCATGTTTGACCAGTGAACCGATGTATGGAAAATGGTGGAATGGGTAGCATAGTGGTGAGAGCACTCGGCTACCCATTTCAAGTGCCACATGGCTCAGTGTTGCAATGAGTCAAGTTTCTAGTTGGCTCTCTCCTGTGCTTCAAGGATTTTTCTCCGGGTCCTCCAGTTTTCCTCCCTCCACAAAAATTAATTCCCAAATTCCAATAGCAGATATTGGAGTTACACTCTGTTGCCTTCAAACAATGGTTTCAAGTCAAGGCATTTGGGTCAATACAATGAAATGTCACAAGCTTTCAATAATATTTGTAGTAGGCAGTTAGTCCCCGGGGGGGGGGGGGGGGTACTCCCATATATGGACTATACGGTGATGATCCGCTGAACAGGGTATGGTTTTTTGAACTTCTTGTCATAAACAGGGTATGCAATTTCACTCAAGTTCCAAGTTCTTCCTGTGTTTCCTGTCATATTCAGGGTTTCTACTTTCGTATTGACTGAAACTGGTTATTATGGTCGTAAAAAAACGATACGGGAGATGACATGATAATTGAAATGGGAACTCAGTGCAATTAATTATATCTTTTGTCATGAACAGGGTCTACAAATTTGTTTTTTTTTTTGTCATAAACAGGGTACCCCTTTCAGAATCCCAGCGGAATACCCCTACCCAAATTCTGGCGAAGTACCCCTCCCCCCCGGGAGTTAGTACTAAAAAGTAGGGGGCTGAAGCCACTGGTGTTTGTATATAACTTTATTTGGTTATGAATTAATTTTTTGTCAAAATAGCCTGCAGTTTAAGTTGAAGAATCCGGCGATGAACCGCCGGTGGCCGCCTTTTATTGAAACTGACCCTAACAATTGTCTGAAGGCAATAGAGTGTAACCCCGATATCTGCTATTTTATCATGAAATGAGGGTCAAAGGTCTGTTAGCCACTACTGGCTATTAAGTACTACTCTCATAAAATAGGTAAGAGTATTTTCTAACCATGCTCCAAAATAATGAGAAACCGTCAGAATGCACAGGGTCCCTTGAAAATTCCTTCAAAATTTTCCTTTGACACCAAATTCTGGAAAACTCCAATTTCTATTAGTTTTAAAAATTAAAAATAGGAGTGTTTTCTCTACCAACACTTGGTAATACACTTGTTCTAAAGGGAAAAGTCTTTTTTTTAATATTTCTGATATGAAATTTCAAAGTAGAGGACAATGGAATTTTTATATTAATTTTGTATACTGGAAAATTCCTGGAATTTCATAATATCCTAGTAAAACAAATCCTGGTTGGTTTATTGCTTTCAGGGAGCAACTCCTAATGGTAAGGCACCAGATGGCAGTACATATGTAGAAGCTTCTGAAACAAAAGAAATAAAGGAATTGCTCAAGAAGCATGGAGCCAAGGTAGTTAATTGTCACTTCAGATGATGTATTTAACAAATAAAACAGCTTTTCCGTGCTCTGTTCAGCCATAAAGTACGTAGGAAGTGACATAAACACAAAGGAAGTGTAAGGAGAAGCATGGGCTGTAGGCGAGTGCTTCTCACACTTCTATGGTTCCCAACAGTTTTTACAGAGGAGTGGTCTTGCATGGCTAATAAGAGTGGTCAGTCAGTCTTATTAAAGTAAAAAGGTCTGGTCTCCTTCAAGGAGAAACAAAAATATTCTACAGATTTTCTATAAATCATGAGTCAACTCACATATGTAGCTCAGTTGAGAAACGGAGCTGTGACCTCATTAATGAACTCCCTGGGGGGAGGGGGGGGAGAGTGGGATGGAAAAGGATTGGAAGAAGGTGGGGATGTTCAGTGTACCTTTCAGGCTTCCTAATCTGGGTTTTGATATCTCTTTGGGGTACCAAATCACAGATAGTTACTTGGATAAAAGAAATAGACCCCTTCACAGTTCTCTGCACCATCTTGAAAGGTAGCCGTGCCTTTGCATCAAAGCAAGACAAACGGTGAGCTTGCCTTTTTTAACACCTTGGACAATTATTCACATGTCTCTGTCATTGCAAGCTCACCGTTCGTCTTGCTTCAATGCAAAGGCACAGCTACCTTTGAAGATGGTGCTGGGAACTGTGAAGGGGACAATATTAATATGTCTTAGATGACCTTCCCTATTTCTCTTCTTTTTCAGTAATTCTTGCCAAAATCAACCAAATAAGAGATTTAGTAGTAAAAATATTCTTTGAAACCACAATAAATGACAGCAGCAGCAGAAGCAGTATCCCCAAGACACAGGTATCCATGGTAACCAGTAAGGTGTCTCGTAACAGCTGCAGCAATAGAAAGTTTAGTAATTGTAAATTTTGATTTTATATTAATTAGCCCAAACAAAGTCAAACTTCATGAGCGATAATCTTTTTTCTTTTCATAGAATGTGTATTATACTCATTTTCATAGCCAATCAATCCAGAAAACTAGTTATAAATTAAAGGTGCAGTTACAAGGTTGCGTGCGCATCCAACTTGACGTGCCTCAAAATTGAAAAACGCAAATTCAGTGAAAGTTGAGAAGCCAGTTTTATATTTAAAGAACAAAAAATAATCGATTTTATGAATTCTTATCGAAAATTTTTTCATAGGAATGTATGATAATTCTCATTATGAAGCTCCTGTTCTGGTATCATGGCCCATCAAGTTCCTTAAATTTGGATGCGCACGCAACCTTGAGAAAACGGTCTATTAAATAGTATTTAGAGTAACAATCATTTGTTTTTAAAATTCTAAGAATAAAATTGCGTATTTCTTCTATCACTGCTTCGAGTTGCTAATTTTGATATATTGTGTAGTTCCAAAAAGGTATCCATCCCCCCCCCCACCCCCCACTCCACAGAGGAAGACACCCCCCCTTCCCCCAGAAATTCCAATTTTCTTCCATATAAACTCTGTAATTTTTGTTCTTTCTCTGACCCCACCCTTCGGAAATTCCAAATTCCTCTGTGGGGTGGGTATGGATGATTTCTGGAACTACACATTAGCGTTAAATAAAGTTGTTTTATAGACCATTTATTATATATATGACTGGGGGTCTGGAAAGAAACAAAACTAATTTCATTAAAGCTTGATGACGTTTTATATAGACCCCTTGCATGTGACGTCAAGGCAGCTCAATAGACCCCTTGCATGTGACGTCAAGGCAGCTCCAATAGACCCCTTGCATGTGACGTCAAGGCAGCTCCAATAGACCCCTTGCATGTGACGTCAAGGCAGGTCAATAGACCCCTTGTATGTGACGTCAAAGCAGCTCAATAGACCCCTTGCATGTGACGTCAAAGCAGCTCAATAGACCCCTTGTATGTGACGTCAAAGCAGCTCAATAGACCCCTTGCATGTGACGTCAAGGCAGGTCAATAGACCCCTTGTATGTGACGTCAAAGCAGCTCAATAGACCCCTTGCATGTGACGTCAAAGCAGCTCAATAGACCCCTTGTATGTGACGTCAAAGCAGCTCAATAGACCCCTTGCATGTGACGTCAAAGCAGCTCAATAGACCCCTTGCATGTGACGTCAAAGCAGCTCAATAGACCCCTTGAAAGAAAGGAAGGAAGGAAGGAAGGAAGGAAGAAATAATATTTACAGGGCCTAAGTTAACTCAATGCCAAATTTAATACTTTCTTCCAGTCTATAACGATATTGCCAAAAATTGACCTTAAGCCACCTCACGAGGTTAAAACATTTTTCGCTTTATATACCACTTAAGTCCAAAATGGCGCACGGCCGGGTGAAAACTAGGCATCCAGGGCCAACTGTACAGTATTTTCTTATAATTTGATGCTTATAATTTCAAAAAATGTTGCGTTCCTGAATTTAAGAAGGAAAGGAAGATAGAACAAGTGTATACTTTTCATTGACACCATAATATTTCTTTGCATTTGGTCATTCATGGATGCCTCGTTTTCCTGAAATCACTCGGCCGTGCGCCATATTGGATTTGGTGTATTAGTGATTTTTAAGAATAGCTGCAACCGAAAATACGTTTTGAATTTATATTTCAAACTCCAAAATAATCCACTCTTGATTTTCTGCGTGTTTTCCACTGACGTGTCACAGCTTATTATTCAAGTCACGCAAGACCAGCTAGACTATAATATCCCGCTCGGAATTCAGAAAATGAAAGGCCCCTTTTTTCTACATATTTTTAGCCAGAAGAACAACTTTAATTATTCAAAGGATCTATCATTTATAATTCAGGCTAAAGTAAGTCTTATTTTCTGCTTTTATATTCTATTATTTTCAACACATATAAAGAAAACTTCCTGCGACACCTACACAAGTCAGTGAGATAAGATGTAAGTGGTGGCTTATCTCAGCATGGGATTGCAAAACACTTAAGTCGTTGCCTGCGAGCTTCAGTACACAAAATATCCTCGAGGAATATAAATTAATCAAACTAGTGAGTTAATTGGGCGCTGAGCGCTCACCTTTTATCAATGCGACCCGAGTCGAGTCCCGCCGGGTTTGATGTTTTATGGTGAGCAGAATTTCTAGTTGGTTCTCTCCTGTGCTTTGAGGGTTTCTCTGCGCGTTCTCCGGCTTTCCTCCCTCCTTAAAAATCAACTCCTAAATTCCAATCTCATCACGTAACGAGGGCTACAGGTTTGTTAGCCTCTGGCTAATAGAGATTTTTAGATTGAATTTTTTTTCTTCCCGCAAACGGCAAACGTGGCTACATTTTCATCATTTTCCTGTATTTTACTTTACCTTTTGCAAACTTTCATATCACAAACAAATATTGTTTTGTTTTTCTACTACTTGGATTTTTTTGCAATTCCTTTTCAGTTATTTAAAATAATTTTTCACTGATCATCTTGCGTTACACGTTTGCCGTGAACGGCTATCTAAAACTCTCTATTAAGTGCTACCCTCGTGAAAAAAGGACGTTTTTTTATTATTGGTGGCAGCCAGGAATCATTGATTCATACTATTACAAATATTTTGTCTCGGACCAAAAATAAAATTAACAGAAAGTTAAAATAACGTCAGCTGTGCGAGATAAAAGTTATTTTGAAAACCATATTTTTCTTTATCATGCTAATGAGTTGTTTTACGTATTTTGGGGTCGGTTTGTTCAACAACAAGTGATTACTAACTAACACTTAGGCTGAGAGCTCCAAGTAATTCATAAAACATGAAATAAAGATGGTTATCAAAATCTATAAAATAAAGTTAGCTGCCGAGTAAAAATAGATGGAAAATGTTTATTGCAAACTAGTTTTTTTGGGGGAGGGGAGGGAGGTTGTTTTAGCAATCAATTAACATAAGTCAGACTGAGCCGGCACCAAGTATGCATAACTTATGAAAAAGTACTATGAATGGTTATCAAAATCTTTAAAAACTAACCAACCTCTTCATAATCCAGGATTTTTATTAGGTTCGAGAATCGAATTGGGGATACGAAGCCTTAAATTATAAGATTGCAGTTTTAAAATAGCTCGTTAAGTTGTCTGGAATAATTACGCGGTACGTTCGTACTCAGCTTTCGGGGGATTCTATAAGATTAAGATTATTTCTTATCCTTGTCATTTGGGAGGTTCCCTCAATCACGTTTTTTTGGGGGGTGGGGGTGGAGGGGGGGGGGGGGGGAGGAAGAGGTTCGGTCGCACATCTTTATGCTTTTCTCTGGAAACTGTGACCAAGGTTACTTTGATTCCACGGTTTTATTAAACGAAACAGCAGTAATGGCCCTGTGGTTGTAAAGTCTCGATATTGTAATAGAAATATGCCATACTTGAAATAGAAAACGAACGAACAAAGCGGCTCTTTTCACTCGTGGCTCGACAAGTGCCGGGGAACACGAGTAGGGCGGCACAGGGATCCCGAAGTTAACACTTCCCACAAAACGAAAATGTGGAAGTCAAGTAGAGTGCATGCAGTCAAAAGTTAAAAACCCTGATTTAAAATGCTTTTCCCAATGCAAGCAGGGCAATGTGTCGATCGGTCCTGAAGTTTCATCACGAACAAGCCCTTTGCAAGTTGCCCTGAGCTATACAGTCGACTTGCGTTCCATTCGCAAACTCGCCATTTGGTTCTCTTCTAATCTTCCAGGGTTCGTTTAATTTTGTTCGGGTTTCCAATTTCTTCCTTTCACAAAGAGCCACAGTCTCGATAGCCCTTTTGTAAAAAAAAATATATGCGCTCAATATACAGCATATCAAACAATTGTCGTTCGCGGGCTTCCTGTGGTGACAAACCACGCTCCCCTCCCCTACACATTTCCAGTCCTTTTTCGGCCAAAACCAAGATGGCTGACTAGCTAACTAGTGGGGATGTTTTCACTCGATTTACTGTAAATAACTAATATTTGAGCAGTTTTGAGCAAGAAATTCGCCTATTTAGTAAAGAAAATTATATTCCAATTTCCAAATATGGTAAGTACATTCTTTATATGATAAAAGAAACGGCGCGAGCGGAACGACAACTTTTCTATGTGGAAAGTTTGATGTGCAGGGCGGCATGACAGTCGAAAAGCTCACGGCACGAACACGGTCGTGACACGGCAAGGCATAAGCCAGACCAATCACATTGCACGAGAATTAACCCATCCAGTTTAATTCTTTTCAATCCAACTCTATTTCCTCCCTCGCGGCCCCTCTAATTAGCATAACTCCCAAGGTCAATTTGAATGATTGATAATTACTTAGAGACAGGAACTCATTGAAATGCAGTAAAGTAAATATAAATAAATCATTTTTATTTAAGTGTCTAGTCTTTCTAGCGCTTTCGCAATAATTCGGGACACTTTTCGCTCACACGCACTATTACTACATTTAATATTCTATGCACATAACGCTCAAATCACATGTTGGTTTTTACGGAGAGGGAGGAAACCGGAGAAAACCCTCGTAGCATGGGAGAGAACAACACATCAAACAAACTCAATTCACATGTGGCGACCGCAGGGCTCGATCCAGCGACCCTACCCGTTAGACTCACAGCGGTGAAAGACAACGCGTTAGCGTTGAAAGACGACGCGTTAGCGGCGAACGCCACCCATGCCACCCAGTGCTGAAGTATGGTTTTCTTCAGGCACAGGAAGCCCAATCACTAGTTTTGGTATAGCGTTTTCTTGTAAGTAAAAAGACATCAATAACTATAGCCAAGAAATTGTGGTATATCAGGAGGTACGGAAGCCTTTGCTTATTTCGTAACTCAGTATAATAAGTGGAACACACACCGACTTACACCGAAAGTTATTGTGGCAAATATATATCCTTTGATTCATTCATTTGAGATGCACAGTCGATATGAACTCCTGTTAAGAGACTCCAAGGTTTCTGTTTTGTCACTAGATGCATATAATCAAAGTATTCTTCCAATGTACCAATATATGTGGTCTCAGTTTCTATATATTCTATATTGTGAACTCGACAAAGATTTTGTAATTCAATGTATATCGTTTGGTGTGAAATGTGATCATCCGGGTGAGTGTAGCCTTGAGAAAGTTCTTAGAAAGCGTGCTGAAGTGGACGCATGCGCAAACGTTTTTCAAATCCGTGAAACTTTAGTAATACTAAATAGCACAATTTCATGCAAATTCCATTGTTTTCTATTGTTTAATTAGCACTATTTTGTCCTATTTTGTACTATTTAGTGTTTCACGGATTAATTGTTCGCACTCTGTAAGGCATGTTTGAAAGTCAAATTTACTTATGTCTTGATAATTTGCATCCGGCGAATTCAGAGCATGCGCAGACGTTTTTCGCTCGTGTCGAGTCCAGTGAGAAAATGAGACAAAGTCGATAAAGGTATATATACACTGCTCATTCCCTCAAATACTCTCTAACAGATATAGGAAAAATTTGAGGTCTATTTTAAATAATCAACTAAATATAAAATACCAACGAAAGGCGACAACTGAAGATAGCTTCAGGGCGGTCAGAGAATTAAGAGCGAGACGAATACTGAACAGTTAAACATCTAGCGGGACTCGAGAACCCAACTGAGGCAGATTTTTTAATCTGCTTATACACTCGATGTAGCATACACTTAACATATAGATCTTTACCGAGTGACAAAAACACATTTCATAGTAAAACATCTGTTTATCAAGTAAAACTAAGTTCCGCTTACTTACGGTATGAAAACGTCTCCCATCCCTCCCTCCCTCCTCCCTCCCTCCCTCCCTCCCTCCCTCCCTCCCTCCCTCCCTCCTCTCTCCCTCCCTCCCTCCCTCCCTTCCTCCCTCCATCCATCCCTATACTATTCTGCAATTATGGATTATCAGACAAATATGCCACTTTGAATGCTCTTCCAAGAAGGTCCTTGCAAATCTGTTCCAAAAATTGAAAATTATATCAAAGGGCAATAAAGGCAAAAATTAAAAGCACACAAACCAAGCAAAAGCAAAAAGAAACAAGAGAATCAAACAAGAAAAGGGCAGCCGTTATCGTGTGAAAAACACGGTAAATAAAAACACTAAAAAAGTATTATATATGACTCTATAACGTAATTACCTCTGTGTAATTTGCTTAGTTATGCTTAACGTTTTTATTAGGTGGAAATAATCAATGGTCTGCAAACATACTGCCCAAGGACTTTCGCTTCATTAACCGCATCAGAGTTTTGTGAATGAAGGATCGGAAAGCCAAAGTTGTGTCAAGCTATCTGGAAGAGAAATTTTACATTTAAGACAAAGAAAAAAAGAAGGAAAGAAATAAAGGAAAGAAGATGGAAAGAACGAAAAAACACTAACTAAACAACATAAAATCATATATAATAAAAATAGCACGGTTTTTGCTATCTCAATGAAAGACAACAAACCTGAAAGCGAATGTTATTTGTGACTTTTAATTAATTTTTTAATTTTTCGACTGGTTTTTGTTTGAGTGAGAAAACTCACAGTACGTACGAAACGACACAGCAAGGCCGCTGCGCTGATTTGAGCTGGTATTTGTTTGATAAAAAAAAGTTACGACAAATTACGGCTCGCCTGCGAAACATCGATTATACCTCAGGAACGATATTCGGCCCTTACGGCCGTCAAATGGCTTCTACTATTTTTCACCAATCAAAACGCTGAAAAATTTTTTTTATCCAATCACAATACTCACTGTACGAAAGCCATTTGAGAGTCAGTATTGTACTCACGGATATATAAAATTCTTTAGAATTTTCGTATTTCTTATGTAATTTCCTATAATTTTTGTTTGTCTTTATTTATCTCACATCGTTTATTCTGGTTGCATGTAATGGCAAAAAAACTGCTTTGCGGAGGCCGCCTCTTGTTAACGTGATCAGATAAAATATAATTTTTTTTGCCGACCGCAGCATTGACCGCTGACAATCTCATTGTTTATTTGTTTAGAGTTTTCTTTAGTTCACTGAGTTCAATTCAAATTAGTTTTGTATTTTTGCGCTACATATTGTATTCCTTTAAGAAAAAGATATGCGATTCGTTCGGCATATAAATTAAGGTCGCGTAATCTAATACCATCAAATCAAGATACATTTGGACTTGGGGACCGATGGACTGACGACCGACTAACTCTCCCCATTCGTAATCGAAATATTCGACCACTTTAATGCTTTCTGCTCAAACAACGCTCATAAATTACCTTTAAGACCAAGGACTACTTAGCTGATAGATTTGGGGCTGTAGAAGTCATGAAGATGGCCATTTTTAATTGCGATCTTTATTTTCTCCTGGTTTAATGACAACTTCAAGAGCTGCCGTCTAAGGTTGCTGTCACGTAGGATTTCCACCGTACAAGCTGTCATGGTTTATGGTCTCCTTCTAGAAAACTTCCAAACTCTCCTGGTTAATCGTTATGGATCTGAGATTTGGCAGAAAATAATTGATCATGCAGGCGTCCAGCACCATACCTTCTCGACACATCACATTTATTCGGACTCGCTTCTTCAAAAACTTATAACTTCGGCTGTTGAAGTTACTGGAGATCGCAGAGACGATGTTCTTGAAGCTACCGGCTCTTTATTTGTGAATTTTATAGGACAGTATGGTTATGATAAAATATTACGGGTTTTAGGACGGCATATTCGGGATTTTCTCAATGGCCTTGATAATCTGCACGAGTTTATGAGGTTCACGTATCCAAAATTGAAGGCACCTTCTTTCTTCTGCACAGATGAGACAGAACGTGGAATGAAGATCCACTATCGTTCATCTCGTAAAGGATTTCTTTATTATGTTATAGGACAGATTAAAGAAGTTGGAAGAGTATTTTATGATCAGGACATTGACATGGAAGTTTTAGATCAGCGGGAAAGCAAAGAAGGATTTTCGGCAGTCATCCAGTTAAACTTCGACAACCGTGCGTTCATAGCCGCTAGGAGACGACCAAAAAGACATTCTGTCATTTCTCTTAACGACGAAATAGAGAATGCAAATATTCACATGGATGTATTTTACGAGGTTTTTCCCTTTCACATTGTTTACGATCATTCAATGACAATCACAAGTGTTGGCTCGAGTCTCGATGCTATTCTACCTGATCTCGTTGGAAAGAAAATTGCTCAAGAATTCTCTCTTATTCGACCGTTTTTGGAATTTTCATGGGAAAACGTAAGTTCATTGATTCAAAAGTATACTACTTTATTGATATAATATTTTTTTACCTTCTAGCATTTCAAGTTTATCTTGATTCCATGCCTGACTACTTAAATCAATTAGTTTTTCATCGATTCCACTTTTCTTGGGGAAGTAAAAGCTTAATTTAGATACAGCTTCAAGAGAATCCATATCTGAAAATTTTTATTGCATTTAAGAATTCCCATTTATAGAACTCACTGGAACTGCCAAAACTAAAGATCCCCTACCCTACCCCCCTACTCATGGACATACCCCCCCCCCCCACCCTCACAAGAAAAATTCTTAAGTTATTGTTGCTATCGAGTCCCCATCAAAAATTAACGTTTCAAATAAAAAATAAAAAATTCATTTCATTTTATTCCATTTAATTTAGTTCAATTACCATTATATATTACTACTACATTATATTTTTTGTGTGATCATAATAAATCGCTGAAAATCTCAATTAAGATTTCCTTTTAATATCTACTTCATTTGAATAACAAGATAAACTTGAAGCAGATTGCCGTTGTCAAGGATACAAAGATTATGATTCATCAAAATGGAATTAGAAGTTTCTAGAGCTAATGAAGAGAAAAATGGATTTGCGTTTTGGTATTGAAACTTTTCCATTTCTATTTTCAAGGTAGTTTTCCATTTTTTTTTTTTTTTTTTTTTTTTTTTTTTTCATCTAATTTATCCTACATTGCCGAACCAAGCCATATTTTCTTAACTACATTGTAGTAGATTTTTAATGCTGGTTTTTTGAATAAAAATTATGATTCTTAATTATTTAAAATAATATAGCTTTAGGTCTGAACAGCAGCAAATTTTAAAATATCAAAAAAAAAGAACAGGATTATTATTCTAAAACAAAACATGTTTCGGCAGTTAACCGCAATTCTTCAGTCATGAAAGAAATATGATAAAGCTTTTCCTTCTTATTCCCTCATTAGCAATACAGTTTTCATCCAGGCATAAATATTGTTAATTAGAACTGTCCAAATGGATTGCAATGACTGTTTCCTGATCTTAATCTGGTTTAACCTGAGGTTTTAATTTTGTTTTAAGTTTCAAGCTGATTCTATTTTTATTTGGTGCTCCTGTACCATCAATATAACTATCAAGCAGTTCTAATGTTATTACTTCTTATAATCCTTACTTATTCTTATAATCCTTCCTTCGTTCCTTTCTTTTTTCCTTCCTTCATTCCTTCCTTCAATCCTTTCGTCACTCCTTTCTTTGTTTCTTCCTTCGTTCCTTCGTTTATTCATTCATTTATTCCTTCATTCGTTCCTTTTTTTTTTTGTACTTTCAATCTTTCTTCCCTTCATTTTCCTTCCTCTATCTATCTTTGCACTCTTTTTCTTCTTCCTTAGATTTTCTTCCTTACTTATTCAGTTTTTGATTGATAAAGTTAAATTACCATGTTGATCGATCAAGATCTGGTTTTACGAAGGGTGGATAGCGCTATCCATACTTCATCTTTCACCAAAAACCATGTTGTGGAGGTTTGAAGATTATATTTGGTTTTTAATTAATTATTTTTTAAGGTAAAATACTAAAAAAATACTTAAGTCTTCACTTTACATCAATCATTCCCATGCCTAGTGATGTGTCATACTTAAGCAGCTAGTGCAGTAAAGGACCATTCATGCATAGTTAATTGAGTCTCAGATCTATTATCAGCTTCAGTTGTACTTGAAATCATTAATGCAACAGGATTTTCTACCACCTATATATGGTGATTGTCGCTGCATTAATTTAGTAAACAAGATGATTTTTGTTTCTCTCCTTCTCTTCTCTGCTCTGCTCTTCTCTGCTCTGCTCTGCTCTGCTCTGCTCTGCTCTGCTCTGCTCTGCTCTGCTCTGCTCTGCTCTGCTCTGCTCTGCTCTGCTCTGCTCTGCTCTGCTCTGCTCTGCTCTGCTCTGCTCTGCTCTGCTCTGCTCTGCTCTGCTCTGCTCTGCTCTGCTCTTCTCTTCTCTTCTCTTCTCTTCTCTTCTCTTCTCTTCTCTTCTCTTCTCTTCTCTTCTCTTCTCTTCTCTTCCTTCTCTTCTGAAGAGAAGAGAAGAGAAGATCTCATTTCTCAAGCTCCTCTATTTTCTTTCTATTTATTTTCTTCTGATTTATTTTCTCTTTTCTGACCTCTCTTTTTTTTTCTCTTTTCTTTTGTCTCTTTCCTCTTCTCTTTTTCTTATTTCTCTTGTCCTATTTCCCTTCCCTTTCCCTTCTCTCTTTCTTCCCCTATTTGCCCTTCCATCCTTTTCCATTTTATTGGCAGGATTATTAACAATTAAGTTTTAAGAATTGTTGCTCAAAATTGACTGTGTTACAATATTTCAGAAGCTGTATTTTTAGAGCTTAAACAAACCAGATTAACAAGATTTTTTCTCTTGACAAAGAGACCAGCTGTGATATATAATATATGGAGTAGTAGGCAAACAAAAATTTTAGTTTTTGGATAGCATTGAATTATTAATGGCATTTTTGAAGTTAGAAAGTTTTGATATAGAAAATATTACATATTGCACACAAAGTTTATTTTTAGCTCTTAAGCAAACATGTACAAATGTCATGTTGGATTGATAGTCTATACTTTTAATAGGATTGTTATACTTCATTTTAATGTATATTAACATAATAATGTAAGTTATGGATTTTAAAATGATTTTAATGCGCATTTGAGTATTTTATAGAAAATGCGCAATATGAATATGAAATATTTATTTTTTTCTTGTCATGCTGATTAGAAGACTATATCTCAAATATTTTCTATACCAAATTTAGATTAAATCTAATAAGATTTTGAATGTTTTTTGTTACATCTGCAACACATTGGACAATAGTATTTTTTTAGGTAGCAAATCCATGAACAAGCTAGAAGTTTCTTTCATCTCGTCATGTTGAGTAGAAGACTATAACTCGGATATTCTTTCTAGGTTTCTACATATGCCAAATTTAGATTAAATTTAATAAGATTTTCTAATGTTTTTGTTACATTAGACTGCCAAACATTGGACAAAAGTATTTTTAAGTAGCAAATCCATGAACAAGAAGTTTCTTTCATGTTGTCATGCTGAGTAGAAGACTATAACTCGGATATTCTTTCTAGGTTTCTACATATGCCAAATTTAGATTAAATCTAATTAGATTTTCTAATGTTTTTGTTACATCAGACTGTCAAAGGTTGGACAAAATTATTTTTAGGTAGCAAATACATGAGCAAGGTGTTTCGTTTTTCTCGCCATGCTGAGTAGAAGACTGTAACTCGGATATTCTTTCTAGGTTTCTACATATGCCAAATTTAGATTAAATCTAATTAGATTTTCTAATGTTTTTGTTACATCAGACTGTCAAAGGTTGGACAAAAGTATTTTTAGGTAGCAAATACATGAGCAAGGTGTTTCGTTTTTCTCGCCATGCTAAGTAGAAGACTGTAACTCGAATATTCTTTCTAGGTTTCTACATATGCCAAATTTAGATTAAATTTAATAGGATTGTCTAACGTTTTTGTTACATCAGACTGCCAAACATTGGACAAAAGTATTTTTAGGTAGCAAATATGTGAACAAGGTGTTTTCGTTTACTTGACATGCTGAGACATTAGACCAACTCTGATAATCTATAGGCAAAATATTTAATTAAAAATTGGTTGTTTTATATAATATATACTGCTACATACACCTAATTGAAAAAAACATTGTCATATAACACTAAAAAATAACAAAATAATAAATAGGAGTTACTAATTTTTTGAGCAAAACAGGTGTAATGTTTTCATTGTTTTAAAGTAATATATATAGATTACATTTTTGATATACCTTTTGTTAGTAGTATACAGTTATATTTCAAATAATGTCCAATACTGCATACTGAATGGTGCTTAGTGAATAGCAACTCGTGTCATTGTGGCAGATAATAATAGTATTTTGAAAGCCAAGTTCAGAGTTAGATACATTCTTTTGATAACATATTCAAGATATTCTATTTTTTGTAAGAACTGGTTTATTTACATTTTAGCTTGATTCTAAACCTCCTTTGTGCTCTTCATTATGCATGCAGTATCCAGTACTCAACATCAAACCTTTATTGATACTAACTTCAGGAGCTTTGGAAGGTGTGGGGCATAAGGGCTACCCTGCTTTTTCTCTTTTCCCATACTAGTCTCTTATATTTTCCAATCTTATCCCCCACTTTTTCCCATACTAGTCACTCTTATATTTTCCAATCTGAGCCCCCACTTTTTCCCATACTAGTCACTCTTATATTTTCCAATCTGAGCCCCCACTTTTTCCCATACTAGTCACTCTTATATTTTCCAATCTGAGCCCCCACTTTTTCCCATACTAGTCACTCTTATATTTTCCAATCTGAGCCCCCACTTTTTCCCATACTAGTCACTCTTATATTTTCCAATCTGAGCCCCCACTTTTTCCCATACTAGTCACTCTTATATTTTCCAATCTTAGCCCCCACTTTTTCCCATACTAGTCTCTTATATTTTCCAATCTTAGCCCCCCACTTTTTCCCATACTAGTCTATTATATTTTCCAATCTGAGCCCCCACTTTTTCCCATACTAGTCTCTAGTATTTTCTAATCTTAGCCCCCACTTTTTCCCATACTAGTCTCATATTTTCCAATCTTAGCCCCTACTTTTTCCCATACTAGTCTCTTATATTTTCCAATCTTAGCCCCCACTTTTTCCCATACTAGTCTCTTATATTTCCAATCTTAGCCCCCACTTTTTCCCATACTAGTCTCTTATAGTTTGCAATCTGAGCCTCCACTTTTTCCAATACTAGTCTCTTATATTTTCCAATCGTAGCCCCCCCCCCCCCCCCTTTTTTCCCATACTAGTCTCTTATATTTTCCAATCTTAGCCACCACTTTTTACCATACTAGTCTCTTATATTTTCCAATCTTAATCCCCCTCCCCCTTTTTCCCATACTAGACTCTTTTTTTTTTCTTTTTTTTTTTTTTTTTCTTTTTTCTTTTTCTTTTTTTCTTTTCTTTTTTTATTTTTGAAGAACAAAAGTTATATTAATCAACATACCAACTTGTTATCTCTCTTGTTGTGTTGAGCAGCTCGTTGATCGACCCATTCAAATGTGTAGGAAGATAAAATCTTGAACACTGTTCAATTAATTAATGTTTAAAGCTTCTTTTGATGGGAAATGCATGTAGAACAAACTAGAAGTATTTTTAAAACTCAAAAAGCATTGAAAACCAGGTGTTTTCTGTTACCAATAGGAAATAATATTGGGAGGATTATTTGATGGGGGACCTTACGTTCAATTGGGATTCGTTTCCATCCATCCGTTAATCCATCCATGCATCCATCCCATCCCATCCCATCCCATCCATTTATTTACTTTTTTAGTTTTAATGAAAAAATAGAGAATTGATAGAGAATAGAGAGCATAACATTCCGAAATTAATAAATATATTTAATAAAGTTTTGAATTCAAAATGTTACATATCAATGGAATTTTTCTTTTCAAGCTTAAACAAACGCAGTGAAAATTATAAGTTTTGTTTATATCTTGCTGAGATATTCTACTGATAAAGGCGCTATTACAGAGATTTCTAGAATCTAATATAACTTTTTTTTTCAAATTTTGACAAAGTTATAGCTTACGTGTTACTTAAGGTTATCTCTCAAAATATTTCAAAAATTGGTTATTGACGTTGATAAATGTGGTTTTCATTACATTCCACATCTTATCGTTTTGGCAGCTTGCAAAAAAAATTTAAATTTAGAGATTCAAGTGATTTGAAATGTTAACAAGTAGTTTCATTTCACAAGAGGTTTATAAATAACCCCATAAATCTGTTGATAATGTTTGGTTTTGCAGTCCAACTGGCAAACCTCATCGAAAAATATGTGGTGTTAGAATAATTAGTGTTGCATAAACGAGGGCTGGAACTTGGCAATTCCTCAGCGGACACACTAACCGGGATAAACCAGGACCGCTTAATTTAAAAAACTTTAGCCAATCAGGAGCGAGCAAAATCAGCATCATATTGAGATGAGATATTGTCAAGAGAGCATACAGTCAATTTCAAAAAACGTTGTCGTCGACCGGCTCAAGCCTAGGCGACTGGACCGAAAGGAATATGGGTAAAAATCACTGAAACGGTTAAATCTTCGTTCTGAATTAATTGTTCCCTAGTAATAGCTAGTAATAACATAATAATGGCGAGAAACAATCCATCAAATGCATGTCTTATGGTTTAGGGAAAGAAAAACAAAAAAGTTATGATCCAGTTCACAATTTCGAAAATATGAAGGCATTAAAAAAACGTCTCCTTCAACACTTCCCGCTCGCCTACGAAGGTTCGTGCTGTAAACCAACCATAACTAGTCAGATAAATTATGGAGTCAACTCGGCTTCAATGATTGCTACCCAGAGTTCCTTTCGGTCCAGTCGCGTAGACATGAGTTGGTCGACGACAACGTTTTTTGAATTGACTTTAAATAAGAGAGGGAAACTTCATAATAACATGCGTGCGCCGTGTAAATTATCGGTTGGGCTATTTTTAGTAACCGGATGCAGTTTAAATTTCGCCTTACCCTACTCCCGTGCGTCATCAATTTACGAGCGTGTGCTCTTTCCCTTTTGTTTTTAGTGATCAAAAGAATAAACGGAACGAGCGCACGCACGCGCGCGAGTTGATGACGCACGGGAAAATGCTAAACATCTTCACTTAAAGTTTTCGCGCCCTCAAAGTCTGTCTCCCTCTGGTCGAGTTTAATTTTATTGACAATGTTTTGAATGAAATCTCCAATGAACAGAGCCCCAACATCGCGCGCGCGTTATTAAGAAGTTCGTGCCATGGGGTATCAAATCATTGTCAAGTTAAAGGATATTGATAAGGTTGTTAAAGACAACATAAGTCGTGCAAAGAACGAGGGATCTAGATATGAAAGTGCACTTAAGGACGGCACAGGGGTGAATTTAATAGGGAAACCCTAGTGAGGTCTTGTGGGACGTGGTGGTTTTTGGTAACTCAATCTAATTATTTTTAGAAAAGTATAAAAGGAGGAAAGAAAGAAAGAGATAAAGAAAAAAAGAAAGAAAGAAAGAAAGAAAGAGAGAAAGGAAGGCCGGAGGATGGCAGAAGAACGAGAGAAGAACGAAAGAAGACAGAAAGCAAGAAAGCACGAAAGAAAGATAAGACGAAAAAAGAAAAAGAAAAAAAGAAGGAAAGAAAGAAAGAAAAAAAGAAAGAACGAAAGAAAAGAAACAGGAAAAGAAAAAAAAACTATAAATTCTGAACGTGACATTTTTACATTAGCTTTTGCGACAATCTTGTTCCTTCTATCATGTTTCTCTAAACCGGCTCTCACCCGCTTTGTTCTGTTCCTATTAACATATAGAAAACTAAGTGTTCACTTAAGAAGCCGGCTTGTGGTGTCAGGAAATATCCCTCTTATGAAGTGAAAAACAGCACATGTCGAAAAGCACGTCCTTTTAGTAAAGTATATTAGAGCGATTTTAATGTTTCGATTTTCACAACTTGATTACATCCGGATTTTGTCTTACGATAATCCAAAATTTATCAACACAGTAGAGTGCAAACAATATATCCGTGAAATATTAGTAATACTAACTTACACTATTTTATGCTAATTCTATTGTTTTCTTTTGTTTAACTAGCACTATTTTGGACAATCTAGTAATCAGTGTTTCACGGATAGAGAGCAAACAATTAATCCGTGAAACACTAATTACTAAATAGTACAAAATAGTGCTAACTAAACAATAGAAAACAATGGAATTTGCATGAAATTGTGCTATTTAGTATTACTAAAGTTTCACGGTTATATTGTTTGTACTCTACCAATGTTTTGAAATCCCACGGACTTTTCAATGATATCTTTGAATAGCTGACTCTTAAACGAGGCTAAGCCTGTGCAAATGAGTCTGTAGTCTTCGAAAATAGCGGCTTTTATGGAATTGAGGGGTTGCAAGCATTACCAAGAGAGTTAAAAGACAAAAATATGGCGGCCATTGTGGTACCGTTAACAATGGATGCTAATGAGAAATCTTTTGTTAAATGCTACCAACATGGCCGAGATGACGTAACGTGCAAACGAAGAATACGATGGGTTAGTGTAGGGTGTTTCACTTAGTGCCAAACTGAAAAATCACCAACCGGTTACAAGTATTTGATTTGAATTTTCTTATCTTTCAGATTGCTTACCACACAAACGTCGTTTTTGAATTACAATCTCGTCAGTCATCAATCAACATAAGGCTTTTAAAACAAAACGGAGTCAAGCGTAACCATTCGTCTTTTGGCTGCCCCGTGGCTAATGGCGGTCCAGTCGAGAACAGTGTGCCTGTCGAGAACTGGATCACTAGCACTAAAGAGGAGATGCAAGGACGTATTCACCTCAAGGGACAAATGATGCATATTGAGGAATGGAAATCCATGGCTTATCTGGCCACGCCTGTGTAAGAGACCTGTCATTTTTATCACCTTGGGGAGGAGGGGTCTGGAAATTTTTGCTTCAAGGTGGCAGCTTTAAAAAAAGTGCCGAAGTGTGACGTCTTCAAATTACAAATTGTGCAATACAGGTTTGAAATGTTCATATTTTAAGAGAACACACTATCGTCTACATTTCTGCCAACTTTAAGGCTGTTCCTAATTTCAGAAATGGAGATATTGGGTATTTATGCTCCAAAAAGCCAAATTCTCTACTTACACATCACCATAATACTTTGCGTCTTTGGGGGGAAACCAGAGAGTAAAAACCCACTTATTTTGCTGAAGGCTGATCAGACAATGTTGAAAATACCTTGTTTGGTATCCAAAAATAAAATGAAGAAGTAAAAAAACAGAAAAAGATAGAAGCTTGAAGACGTTTAAGGTAAATTTTAGAAAAATTTTCGTAAGTCAATACATTTTCTGTAAGACCTAAACTCTTGATGATCTCTACACGCAAAAATAACTTGGAATAAACTGATAATCAGTACTGTACAGATAAAAGCAGGTATAGTATAAATTCAATTAAGAAACCTTTCAATTTGGGACAGTTTTTTGATTGTTTACCCCCAAAGACATAAGGCATTATGGGGATGTGAAAGTAGAGAATACATTTTCTGTTATTTTGGACTGGATCCAATCACGTTAGATGCAGCCTCAAATAAGAGAAAATGCGGGGATATTTTCGTATTTAATCACCTATATCTCAGCTGTTTTTAGCTCTATCGCTCTGAAATTTCACACTTTATTAAATTTATACATAAAGTTTCTGATAATGTTACCAAGATCCTAAATGTCTTTTAAAATATTTCGTGACGTCATCACTTCGGTACTCTATTGGATGAATACAATAGAAAGAGAAACAATGTAAACAAAACAATAGAACGAGTCAAGAATGAAAACTGTCGCTTGTTTTGGCCTCTCAACAGCTCTTCTTAGCGGGTGGGACATTACTAACAATAAAGATTGACTGAACCCCTCCCCCCACTCCCATCCCTACCCACAAATCACTATCTTCATTTTGTTCAAGTGGTTCTGGTTAGTGTGGCTGCTCAGTGACATAATCTGATGTCTGTTAATTTGTTTGTTTTTGTTTTGTTTGTTTGTTTGTTTTTGTTTGCTTGTTTTTGTTTGTTTGTTTGTTTTTGTTTGTTTGTTGTTTTTTGTTTGTTTGTTTGTTTTTTCGTTTTTTGTTTTTTCGTTTTTTGTTTTTTTGGTTATTGGTTTATTGGTTTATAAACCTTCTAAACATATAAATCTGTTTTCAATGTACTTTTATAGGATTCAGAATCTGGATGTGATGTGTCGAATCGGACTGTTCATCAATGATCTCAGTATGCATGATTCAAGTAGAGATCTTGTCTTGGCAGGAACACAGCAGTCTGCTGAATTGAAGCTTGCCCTTGATCAGGTTAGTGGGAAGATTATCCTCATACTACTCATCAACATCATCATCGTCTATTTTCACCATCATCACGTCACCATTATATTAATGTCATCGTCATATCATCATCACATCGTTATTATCTCATCATCACCAACAACAACAACATCAGATCAACATCATCACATCATCATCTATCACATCAACATTATCACGATTATCATCATCATCATCGCATCATCATCACCATCACATCACCGTCTGCATTACCATCATCAACATCACCATCATCACATCACTATCATCGTCATCATCATCTCCATTACCATCATCATCATCATTATTTCCACGATCGTCAACATCTATTACATCCATCACCACGCCCTTTCTTCTCCCGTGAATCGACTACGGGTGTACTGCGCATGTCTCGTACAAAAAATTATGTTTAATCTACTGCGCATGCCGCGTACAAAAAATGATAATGTTTTATCTATACCATAGGAGGTGCAAAAGAGTGCTAAACTAGAAGAGAGCATGCGCCAACTCGATATCGAGAAGTTACGAACAGACACGTTGCTGTATCAGATGATCCCAAAGACTGTTGCAGATCGCCTGCGTAAAGGAGAACCAGCACTCAACACTTGCGAGGTAAGCTGCAATCTAGCATCAACCTACCCAATCTCGTACCCAGAGCCTGCGTTTCTTCTGGACCGCGGCGAGGAACTAGGGCATAATCCATCTTTGGCGCATGCGCAATTTTCCGGAACTGAAATATAAACAATAAATTAATCTTCCTTTTTAAGGATTTTTTTTTCAAACAGAGTTTCGTGTTTACTCCCGATCGAAAAAAATTTAGAAATTGGGAACAATTTTTTTTCCTTGCCAAGTTTTTGAACGCATGCGCTTTTATAACGGAAGTACAAGAAATCCTGGTCTCGAAAATGGGTTATGCCAGAGCCCTCGTTCTCCACCGCGGGCCAGAAGAAACGCAGGCTCTGGGTACAAGATTGGGTAAATTGAACGTTTTATAACGGGAATAAAACGGGAATCTTAAACTGTCTAATGGTAGTAAAAAGTGTATATTGTAAATCATCCTCAGAGCAAATCGACCAATAATATTAACTTTGATCACTCGGTGTATTTTATTTGAACTCATTGCTTCATTTTCGAGGGTTTCAAACAGTAAAAAGCCTTGAAATAATAACCGGGGGAAAACGTGTGAAAAAAGTGTTCGCTGTTCGAGTTTCCTTACTGTAATATTAGGAAGATTAAGACTAACGTTTTTCCTTCCCGCAAACGGCAAACGTGACCACGTTTTCATCGTTTCCCTACATTTCACTTTACCTTTTGCAAACCTTCTCGACAAAGACAAGTATTCTTTTGTTTATCTACTGCTTGGATTTTTTTGCAATTCCTTTTCAGTTATTCAAAATATTTTTTCACTGATCATCTTGCGTTACACGTTTGCCGTGAACGGCTATCTAAACTCTCTATTAAGTGCTACCCTCGTGAAAAAAGGACGTTTTTTTAAAGACGATAATTTTAAAGAATTTTTTAATGGTCAACTGACGTTTCACGTTTGCCGTAAACGATAATCTTAAACTCTCTAGTAACCGGGAAAAAACGTGTGAAAAAAGTGTTCGCTGTTCGAGTTTCCTTACTGTAATATTGTTATACTTCGTAGACGTTTTCCGAGGTGACGATATTGTTCAGTGATGTCGTTGGGTTTACTACAATCTGCTCACTCATTTCTCCAATGGAAGTGGTCACTATGCTGAATTGCATGTACACAACGTTTGACAAGCTGAGCGAAAAGCATAACGTCTACAAGGTAAAGTTGATGTATAATTCCACTTGGACAGAGTGGCAGGGTTTACTTGAAGAATGTACAGTGTATGACCTCTCCTTACGGCACCTCTATCAATATCACAGACAGCCCGGATCATTACCATCACCACCATCATCGTCATTGTCATCTACATCACATCAGGCATCAAGCTTTATTTATTTGAACAAATAAGCATTTTCTTACCTTTCAATGATCTAAATATAGGATTTAGTGTAATCTAACATAAAAGGAAATGTGAATAAAGATATATTGTACTGTATTGTATTGTAACCTTATAACACAAGTGCCTTATTCTGGCATCTTTTCGTTCATCAGGTCGAAACCATTGGTGACGCATACATGGTGGTCAGCGGTGTTCCAGAGCGCACTAAATACCACGCAGAGCATATTGCAGATATGGCTTTGAACGTACTCACTGCAATGCCCAACATCAAAGATCCCGCACAGCTTACTGAACACCTTCAGGTCCGCATAGGGGTCCACACGGGAACGGTTGTAGCGGGTGTGGTTGGATTGAAGATGCCGCGGTATTGTCTGTTTGGAGATACGGTGAATACTGCTTCTAGGATGGAGTCAACAGGACTGGTGAGCTTTTTTTATAGGATTTGAAAAGTTTAGTTATGTCGAACCCTCTAACGCCCAGATCAAACCATGAAACAACCTCTGGGCTGATCTAAGTCAGGGCATGGCTAACTCACAGATTAAACCCTGAAACAACCTCTGGTGTGATCTAAGTCAGGGCATGGCTAACTCACAGATCAAACCATGAAACAACGTCTGGGCTGATCTAAGTCAGGGCATGGCTAACTCACAGATTGAACCCTGAAACAACCTCTGGGCTGATCTAAATCAGGGCACGGCTAGCTCACAGATCAAACCCTAAAACAACCTCTTGGCTGATCTAAGTCAGGGCTCGGCTAACTCACAGATCAAACCCTGAAACAAACTCTACGCTGATCAAAGTCAAGGCTCGCCTAACTCACAGATAGAACCCTGAAACAACATCTGAGCTGATCAAAGTCAAGGCATGGCTAACTCACAGATAGAACCCTGAAACAACATCTGAGCTGATCTAAGTCATGCAAGGCTAACTCAGAAATCAAACCCTGAAACAACCTCTGGGCTGATCTAAGTCAGGGCATTGCTAACTCACAGATCGAACCCTGAAACAACCTCTGGGCTGATCTAAGTCAGCGCACGCAAGCATTGAGAAAACGGCATTTTTTCTTACCATGATTTCACAATATTTCCTTAGTTATTGATCCTCTTATTCTTACTTCTATATTTTTTTATTTTCTTTTTAGCAAAACGCGATTCACGTTAGTGAGTCAACCGAAAAAAGGCTGTCGAATGAGAACTACATACTCAAGCATCGAGGAAGCATGGATATCAAGGTATTTTATATTTATACAGTCATACCTGTCTATAACGGACCTTTATATATCGGTCACCCTGTATATAACGGTCACTCAGGAATTCCCCGAAAATCTTGCCATGCATTCACTGTAAAATTTAATGGCGTCTATTTCATCCCCTAAAAAACTTGTCATCTCTAGTGCAGTTATCGTATTACTGTGAAAATTTCAGTGCACGAACACGGCCATGACGCGGCAAGGGATACGCCAGACCAATCACATTGCACGAGAATTTACTCTCCATCCAATCAAATACCCGGAACACGGCATAAACACGGCGCGGACACAGTCACGCCAAGGTCACGGCAATGCCAGACCAATCACATTGCGCGTGAAAAAAACAGCCAATTAAAATTCTAGAAAGCATCATGGTCACGGCACCTCACGCTTACGGCACTGAGCTTTTCACAGTCATACGAAATCTGCTCAAATCTCCACCGCCAGTACAGCAGTAGCGCTCGAACTGCTAACGGGCTCGAACTGAAAGCATGTAAATGCGCCTCTGGAAACTGCTATACAGTCCATGTATGACCCCGGACTACAGTTCCAACCAGTTTGAGTTAGTTAGGGTTGATTTGAGAGGGAGGAAAAACCGGTGGACCTGAAAAACCCTCGGAGTCCGAAAGAGAACCAAACAACTCTGCTCACATGGGGGTGACCGGAATTCGGTTATTTGTTCATCATCAATAAGAGGACAGACAGATAATGCTAACGTCAACGAGCGCGCGCTCTTTCCGTTGGTTGTTTTGATCACTAAAAATGAGAAGTTTTTATCGCTTTTGTTATTTTAAAAAACATATACACCTACTTGCAAGAAGGTTGTCATACAAGAATAGAACATTAGTAATTTAGTGAGAAAGGAATACATTAAAAGACAAAAGAAAAAGTTCAGCTTCAGTGATCTTCTTTTGTTTTTTAATATAATTCCTATCCCACTAAATCATTAATGTTCTATTTTCGTATGAGAACGTTCTTGCAAGTAGGTGTAGACATCTATTTGTTAATCTTTTGCAGCTTTCTCATTATGCTTCTTATTTTTAACCAGGGAAAAGGAGGAATGAAAACCTATTGGCTGATTGGTAAAAACGAAGACCCTCCCCAGGATCTCGACTCCATTGGTGACGCCATCAGCTTGATATCAGACAACGATTTCATTGGAGGAGCAGAATCCACCATGTCCGATACTTCCGTTAACGTATTCTTCGGAGATCATTCGTACGATACTCGTATGACGATCAGTCAAGCCGACTTGCCGATACACGATCACATCTGCGCACCGGACTCCGAAGGCGAGCCTGTGGCATACTACGGACACTGCCCGCATAATGCTAAAAAAGAGGAGAAGTTACGCGACAAGTGGGATGAATTAGAGAACTCCACGAAGGAAGACAGTTTGAAAAACACCGACAAGAGTTCGAAGAAATCATCGAAGAAGAAAGCGAAAAGTTTGACAAAGGAAAAGAACGAGAATGATGAAAAAGCTATTGAGGATATCAAGAAAGCTGAAAATGGCGCTAAACAAGAAGGGAAAGGGTTGGTGTCGACTTCTCTTTGTGTTATATTGTAAATTAATTGTAAATTAATTGATTAATATTGATTATTATAATATTAGATATTAGTATAATAGAGCGGAGCTGAGCTGTGATTATGAGATTTTCCAAAGTTTCTCGGAGCGAAAGTAATACTAAGACGTTTTTTAACCTAAATTTTGTCTTTTCTCTGATATTCAATATTAATATTGATTCTTACGATATTAGATATTAGTATAATAGAGCGGAGCGGAGCTGTGATTATGAGGTTTTCCAAAGTTTTCCAGAGCGGAACTAATACTAAAACGTTTTTTATCCTGAATTTCGACTTTTCTCTGATATTTAAGTCTAATATTATACTAAAACAATTATTCACCTCATGCTCAGTGAATATGGTAAATATTTACCTCGCCGCTAGAAGACTCGCTCGGTAAATATTTCCCCATATTCACTTCCTCTTCGGGGAATTATTTTAATTTTAGACTTTAATATCAGAGAAAAAAAGAAAAGAAAAGCCTTGGTCATTTTACTTCCGGTTACAACCATTGAATGCCGTCTCATAATCACTGGTCACTACTCGACCAATCTCTATATTACATACATTAATACATACAAATTTTATCGATGTTCCCTTTGACAGGGCTTTTCAGCCTTAATATAACAGAAATAAAGTATAAAATAATTTACAATCCATTAAAACACTCATTAATAATTCATAAGCTTATGGTCCAATTGGAGCCACCATACACGTCACGTTCATGAACCTTTATACCCGATAAAGTCCTCTTCATTAGTATTCAAGTGATTTTATATAAAGACACATGTGTCTTTATATAAAGACACATGTGTCTTTATATAAAATCACTTGAATACTAATGAAGAGAACTTTATCGGGTATAAAGGTTCATGAACGTGACGTGTGATCTTTATATAAAGACCACTCGAATACTATGAGGATGACTTCATCAGGGATGAAATATGCATCCAAGTTTAGATGAAGACTTAGAGCTTCTTCAAGGCCATAGTCAACCCTAATGATCTTTGACTAACGTGCCTATCTTTGCCTTGGCACGCAATATCCAACGTGTGGGAGCTTCTATTGAATCTGGTTGCGCATGCCCGTGACGTCAAATCTCTATCGAAGTATAAAAATCCATGTTCGTGACGTGTATGGTGGCTCCAGTTGAACCAAAATCTTATAAATTGTTCATGAGTGTTTTAAGCAGTTCAAAAAACTCGTAGATCGTCTTTTATCAGGTATTTATACCTGATAAAACACTCCTACTCGTTTTTTAAACACTACTTAAAACTATATACATATAATATAATTATCAAAACTATATAAGAAAACTTAATTATTCGAAATCTATAAGGATAATCTATAAAAACTACAAATACTTATCTAATCTTTATTAAATATCCTTTTAAAAAGGGCACGCTTAAAACTATTAATATTTATACTATTTTTTAGATCAGTAGTAAGTGCATTTATGTCTAAAATCATCATAATGGATGGATTTTGAAGTATTTTTTAGCTAGGGTAGTGCGAAATCTTTTATCGGATTAATATTTTAAAACTGTTTTCTGTAGCAACGTAAGTCAAACGAAACATTCATTTACCCAAAAGTCCATTCTCAAACTCATTCACATTTGAAAAAATATAACATACGAAATAGAGTTTCTTCGCCCAGGGCGGCAAGGCAAAACAAAGATGCTGAATGACCATCCCACGATATTTGAAAAATGTCCTCAGTTGTGGAACTGTTCATTTTCAAAATTTTACTTTTGTCTAGTCGTCTTGTTATTATAACAAAGCTTTGTATATTTGCCCCCTGAATAACCTATAATGCCTTGCGATTCAAGATGGCCGCCGCTTCTACAAAGTAGCCTATTCGACTTTCCTTTTTTTTTTTTTTTTTTTTTTTTTTTTTTTTTTTTTGGACTTCGAAAATTGCTAATCCAAACACCTCGATGTTAGTTTTTAGACTAGCTTTTTCAATCAATGTTTGAAAACCAGATAAAAAACTTTTGTTTCAACTGCTCATTTCTTCGCTTTACGAAGCCGATATTTTTCTGCTTGCGTCGCTAGTTGAAACTAATCCATCATTTTATTGAACAACATTTAATTTTCTTACATAAATTATCTCCCCAAAAATAAACATTGTAAGTATGGATATTTGTACCATAATTGTAAAAAGATCCAGTTGATCTGAAAAAGTGCAGTAGAATGACGTCACTGCAAAACTGAGTTGTCAGTGAAGTCTGCGAAAATTGTACATTGAAAAATGAAAACATGCCCGCCATTACAATAAAAATATAATATAACTCAAAATATGTAACTCATAACATATAACTCATTTAACTATTTATATTTAGAAACATTAGTTTTTTTCCATTTGGTGACTTAGAAATCCGTGATTTCAAGAGGAAAAGTGATACCTCAGTTTTGAAAATTTTCTCGATTCAGATTGGCAAACATTTTTTCTCGGATCAGCTTGATAACAAAATTTGCGAGGGATTCTGGTAGTAAGTAGTGTAGCTGTAAATGTCGTCGTGCTATTGTAAAATTTGCAAATCAAAATTGACGAATTAGCCAATCAGCGAACACTTTGTTCGTATCTCAATATTTCCTAGTTCCAAGTTTTTCAGCTTGATAAAAGACTGGAACAGCTTTTACTCGAAAACACAGAAAATGAAACTCATCCGTGGAAAGATTAACCAAATACGTTTTTTTTTTTTTTTTTTTGTAAAATAGCATATTTCAGCGTTCTTAGGCCCCGTCCACACGTATCCGGAAATTTTCGTATCCGCAAATTATTTTTTGCGGATACGAAAATGTTTTCGTCCACACGCAGCGTATTCGAATCGTTTTCACCGTCCACACGTATCCGTTTTCGTAAAATGTGCGGATACGGACACAAAAATTTGCGGACACGTGTGGACGCAACCCGTATCCGAAAATAAAAAATTGCGGATACAAAAATTTGCGGATACGTGTGGACGGGGCCTTAGTGGGAAATATTTCGTTTTGACAAGAAATAATAGAAAATACTTAAAGTTTTCGCTGACAAACAGCGCCTAGATTTCTAATCACCCTGGCCCGGTTGTACGAAGGGTGGATAGCGCTATCCGGCAGATAAATCCTTATCCAGTGGATAAGTCGATGCTGTTGTCCAATAAATTTATCCACTGGATAATGTATATTCGTCATCTCATATTCGTCGCCGATAGCGCTATCCAGGCTTCGTACAACCGGGCCCTGGTGCATGCCAACAGTAATACAATAGAGCATGTGCATGTTACGTCATAGCCACTATCTTGGTTGACGATAACACAGCATTCCTTATTACCTACTCTTGTTAGATCAACCAACATGGCGGCTGTTCCATTGTCATTTATATTTCAAGGGATTTTGAGTCACAAGGTTGCACATACTGTATATCTTATTTTTTTGATAACGAAAGAAAAAAAAGATTGTAGGAAATTTGGATAAAATGGTCATCAAGTTCTCTTTGACAATTTTCTATTAAGATTTTCTTGCTCGTGTAAATGATGAACACGTTTTCCTTAACAAGTTTCGGTTGTACTCGCAATGTCTGTCAATCAGCGGAGCAAAAATTGATTCCAATCTCGTCTTGAGCAATTTTCATTTACAGAATTGGGCTTGTGAAAAGACAATCACTTTGCAACGTTTTCCTCGTTGTTATATTAGCCGTTCAGAGTTTGAGGAAAAACTGGGTCGAGTTACAGTGCATTATGGGACTAACAATAACGTTCTTTTTTCACCTCATTCCGTGATCGAATTGAAATTTAGAAGTTGATTTTTGCGGAGGGGACTCGAATTCGGGTCGCATTGATAAGAGGCGAGCGCTCACAACGCTACGCCACCCGTGCTTCCAGTAACTGTTCTTGGACATACTTCCAAGATGGCGTCTATTTCGTCCCTTAAGTATTCTCACAATGCACTGTTACGCCACCTCGACCCATTATTATACTCGACCCTGAAATGGCTAATACACGAACAAATTTGGGTCTTGACAATTTTCCTAGTCAAGGAAAAACCTAGCATTCCAGCTTTTTATTTTTTATTCATTCGGTAAGGAAAAAATGACCATTTTCCTACATCTACACGAATAAGTTTTCCTTGTAATTAAAACGTTTTCTTGTACATTGGTCTTAACATTGAAATGGCTTCCAATTATTTTTGGGCCAATCACAACGCTTTACAGTTCCAAGGTATGAATTCTTCCTTTCTGGAAAAGGAAACCAATATTACAATAATGAATTTGTATTCTTTTATTAATTTCTTGTATATACCATAAATAAATATATATATATATATATAGACTCAGATTTTCCTTATACTTGTATTACCGGAGAAAAGCAATCGTATAATAAAACTACAAGTATGCAAACTGAAGTGTATTCCCTACGTTTATAAGAGAGTTTTCACGTCTGCGCATGCTCTGAATCCGTATACAAATTAGTCAAAACATATGTAAATTTAACTTTCAAACATGCCTGATAAATTGGACTTCACAAAATGCCAAAACTTAGTGTCCATGCTTGAAACTTAAGGCTGATTCTTTCATATTGTGTTAATAGAGTATCTTGGTCTCACAAAAGTATACTCGCGAAATGTTTTGTATACTCGGAAAAAACATTTATTTTCTTCCTCAAACTCTTCTAAATTCTTTAAAAAGTGCTGAAAGGCACGCATGCGCAAACGGTTTTCTCTAGTGTCACAGCGGCCATGTTGGTGTACTCAAAGAAATACATTTTCTATCCTCGGGGAATTGAACTCTATTTTTATGCAAAAACTATGCAGAAAATTTCTATTGTTTGGTACACCAATATGACTGCCTTGACACGTGAGCGAAAACGCTCTATTAGTACATTCAATAGTCTCCCTCGCATCCGTTTTTAGTGTCGGTTGTCACGCAGCGTTGCGTGACGACCGACACTAAAAACGGATGCGAGGGAGACTATACATTCAAGAGAGCACGAAGGAAGCCAGGACCTTCATGGTCTCTTGGTACATTTGCTACTCTCACGACCATTTGGAAACCATGTTTCTAAAAAAGGGAAAAAGGAACGTTTTTTGTACAAAGATTTTTTTTTTTAATATGAAAATAACAGTTAACTTGGCTTCCAAATGTGCTTTTCCTTGCTCTTCCAAGATTGATTAAACAATGCAACAAACTTGCTGATATATATATGACTTTGATAACGAATCAATTCAGCTCAAGGTCCCCTGGGGAAGGCTCTGCTGGATGGCAAACAAACTTTAAATTGCTTCGTATCTTGAAATCGAAAGTATCTTATAAGAGGAAAAAGTATTTTTGAACCGGTTTTGGATACGACATTAGTATTCCAGCAAAAAAAAATTTAAATAAAGGAAGCCCAATTTTTTTTTTTTTTTTTTTTTTTTTTTTTTTTTTTGTTGTTGTTGTTGTTATTTTTTTTTTTCCTGCCATCCATTAACAATCAATGTATTGCAAAAAGCCTATTTTGGAATGTCTTAGTTTGCAGCATAGGTTGCTATCAATAGACGTCACTTCCAATAATAGGCGCTTTTAATGGCTTAAAAAATTCGCTTACTGGCCGAAAGCTCGGTTATTAAATTTATATAAGAAATGAGGCGGTAAGCCGTGTGGGATGGGCTCGGAAATCAAAACAACTGTCCACGGTTTCTAGTTGAGCAGGCTCATTTAATCAAGTCAGGGTTCGTGCTGAGGTAACCACTTAAAATTCAAAGACTATTCAAGATGTATACGATGACCTAAAAATGAATTTTCAAGGAGTATGTTCAGCTAAATATGCCAAGGTTGTACACGGTGGTTGCACATGGCCGACTTTCAGATTTTCCAATCTTTTTGACTAGATCTATTTCAGAACCATACAAGTAATGATCAAAGCAAAAATTCAAGGAGTTTTCAAGGAGTTTAAGGAGTAGCACGGTTCTGAATCTTAAGTTCAATTACGGCAAAAATTTCAGTTAGTCACCAAATCCAAGCTAATATTCGAGACTGAATCGAAGTAACTAATTTATCCAGTGATGCATCGAGTAATTTTATCAAATAAAATAAATAATTTACTAAAAAAAACGTAAAGCAATACCACTTTGAAACACAAAATAAACTATCGTAATTTGTTTTTCAAGAGGTGCTTAAACCCAACAACTTTTGCTTTTTCACTACTAAATTAAAGAGGAAATGGCTTACGATTTCAACTTCTAAAAGATACGACGATCACCCCCGCTTTTCGTTGTGTGCGAGTACCTCCACCCCCCGGAATCAAAGGTATCTTGCATTTTTCTATTTGGAATTAAAGTTTATAAATGTGATAACAGAACGAGGAATTCAGTTCTGTATTCCCACGGACCTCTAACTTAGAATGAATCTTATTTATATCTTCTCTCTTTTATATGGCTCGACTTAATTAAAGTCCTCAGTGGACTCGACATCACTAGTAGAGTATGTCATTTCTCTCAGTCCCTTAAATCCATTATTGCAAAGACCAACAAGTTAGTTAAGGTTCTTTTTTCGAAGGTAGTTGGTTTCTCTCTTTCTGCAAAGCCAAAAAAGCTATATTTAAATTCGATAATACGAGATAGCTGCGCCCTGACTAGCTTCTAAGATTTCTCAACCAGGAGGTTGAATTGTTTTACTAGGTTGACGTACTTTGGGGCTTATTTGCTTTTCTGCGTTTGCCTATTTATTATACTATTTAATTTAAGTGCTTCGTAAGTAAATAAGCCCGAGGTTCATCGGTTCTACTACTCGACCTCTGCAAAACCTGTTGAATTATTCGTGAAGAGTAGGAGATTGTCTCCCGGTTCAACAGCCTATCCCAATCTGGAGGCATAATACTAACATACTAACAAATCATTCATGATTGTAAGCTCCTGGAAATGGCGCTACATATATTCATCCCTTAATATAAGCTAATTTCCAATTCGATATACGAGATAGCCGTGCCATGACTTCTAAGATTTGTTAACCCAGAGATAGAGGTTGTTTTAAGTTGAAGTACTTCAAGCTTATTTGTTTCTTCTGTTTGTTAACCCATTAATACTATCAAGTCCAAGTGCTTGTTAAGTGAATAATGCCTAAGCTACAAGAGCCATTGAACAAAAACCTTCCGTCATTCATCACAAGTGCCGGGTTTATTCATCAAACGAGTGATTCAGTATAATAGAGTAAGTTCAACTCGACAAAGAAGAAGGGCACTTTACAATTAATTTATATTTTAAACAACCTCTGGGCTGATCTAAGTCAGGGCATGGCTAACTCACAGATTGAACCCTGAAACAACCTCTGGGCTGATCTAAGTCAGGGCACTGCTAACTCACAGATCAAACCCTGAAACAACCTCTGGGCTGATCTAAGTCAGGGCATGGCTAACTCACAGATTAAACCCTGAAACAACCTCTGGGCTGATCTAAGTCAGGGTACGGCTAAGTCATAGATTGCACCCTGAAACAACTCCTAGGGTGATGTACGTTAGGGCATACGGATAACTTACAGATACTGAACCCTGAAACAACCTCTGAGCTGATCTAAGTCAGGGTACGGATAACTCATACATTGAATCCTGAAACAACCTCTGAGCTGATCTAAGTCAGAGCAAGGCTAACTCATGAATAAAAAAGGGAATTTACAAAATACACAATATGCATGTTTTTAACTAACCATTCTTGTGTAATGCATTAGACACAGCAAGTGTGTCGGTTTGGGGCAGATGTCATTAAAGATGTGCGCCGATTTATCAAATGCAAATTTAAAAAAATACAAAAAGCGATCGGTTCTTCCTTTTTTCGTTACCCTAAGAGATAAGAAATGCGGAATTCCTAGATTTTAAATTTAACTCTCTAAAAGATAACAAAAAGCTGACTTTTACCCTTCAGTTTAGTTCAGTTTAGTTCCTCTAATAGGTAACCAAATAATACATTTACACAATTTAAGAAATTAGCCTATTTGTTAAATAATTGATTAAGGAACAAGTTACGACATGTTCAGTGTCCCTGTTCGTTATGTTAACACTTCTGGACGTGGTGGTCTTGATGGTAAGTTTGACCACCTATCTAAACAAAAGAAGAGGATATATAGAGCTGCTTGTTATAGGCTTAGTAGCTCAGTTGCATACTCTCTCAGTGATAGCACCGTTTGACTTTGCTGAAGCCGAATATACAAAGGAAGAAAGAAAACCAAGCTATAACCATTCGTAAGTATATGTTTTGATTGCAATTCGAGTTTAATTTGCGATGAATAGACCTTCAGCACGACGGTCTTGCTAGGTGTACCGCAAACCTCAAACTGCAGTTCGAAGCCAGGCGTTTTACGTCAAACTTTCCAAACATTTAGCAAGGTGCCATAACGAAGTTGTTGCTATTAGAGCATTGAATTTCATGTTTGCGGGCATGTTCCTTCGCCTCATCCGTAGCACTTAACAGTAAACCTGATGCTAAAGGTCTTTAATGCAGTACAAGTTTTATCTCATGTATAACTTTCTAAAGTTATGTAACCTGAAAACTTTCGTCCTTTTTTCGCTGTTATTCATCTTTTGATGTGGATGATTGCGATTCATCTATCTGTACAACTTGTAAAAATTATTTTCCAGATCAACACCATGAATTTCAAGTTCCTTTTGCTACTTTGTTTGATCTTTGTGATCTTGATGCCCGACGCCGAGGGCTGGAGACGACGACGACGTCGCCGCAAAAGCCCAACCGGTTGCCACAAGTCTTGTCATAAGTATTGCGGCATGAGATGTAATCCTTCCTGTCACTTTACTTGCTGGAAGCGATGTTACTGGGTTAATTGCCACGGAAAGCGCGATGCGCCTGAAGATGAGCCTGAAATCCCGTACAAAGATCTTGCACCAAGTAAAGAATGATAGGAATCATAGAAGTTCAGATTATTAAGGATTATCAAGGAATACCAATAATCTTTTAGTATGCACTGAATGAAATATGTAACTTAAGAGTAAATTGCAGTAAACAATGAAACATTCACTTGAAAGTTGTTTAATGTAGTTTTTTCCACCATCACTCTATGAGCTCCATTAAAGTACACCTAACCTCTACAGGATGCCTTCGTGATTTGAAAGCCCTCATTAAATATAAGAATTGTGCTTACCAATCTTCGATATCTCTTTTCGTTGCCGAGAAGTTGAATGATGACGTCCTCATAGGATCTTAGTAAAAAGTCAAAATCATCGAATGCAAAATATCTCTGCGAGAATTAGCCCAAAATGGCTGAAACGTATCCCGATCATAGTGCAGAATACATCAATCAGATTGGTGTGTTTGATGGTGTTGCCTCAGAAAGCCCCTTTCACCCAGCACTTTTGAAGATAAAACAAGAATCCTCATTTTTCTTCTTCTGGGATTGATACATTATCGTTCCCAGACCCTACTCATTAGCCAAATATTTGGCTCTGGTAATCCCCTTTAATTTCAAGTGATCTGATTGGCTGACCGGTACTAAGAAGGTGTTATTTTTAGGTTGATGTGTTGGAAAATGGAACGGCAGCGACTAAGTAGACCCCTTGCACTGAGTCGCGAGAGAAATGGTTCTGGGGGACAGAACAATGGATTTTTTTTTTCATAAGAAAAGACGGCCTATTGTTTTGTCCCCCAAAACAATTCCTCTAGGAAATCAATGCAAGGGCTCCATATTTGAAACCTTCTAAATTCTTTCACAAAAATATTCCCATAAGGCCTACACTTCTTAGGATAGACAAAAGAATATTGAATACTACATCACTAAATGGAGAATATCTTTTGAGAAGTCGCTTAGAAAAGAAATTCGAGTCTGGAAACACTGTGACCTTATGATCAAGCTACTCAAGGCAAAAGCAATATCTGGAGAGATATTTAAATAACGGAATTTTTTATTTAAAGTGAAAGTAAAAATTAATTATTTCTTGTATATTTATTTTCATAATAATATTTATAACTGTATTTGTAGCTCTCATGCTATTTTGAGGCATTTTTAACTCAAAACTGTTTTCAGCGCTCAGTGAATGTTTACAACGCTACTTAGTTATTATGCATATAACGGTAGCAAAGACTGACTAGCTGAGCTTGTGCTCTGGTGATCTGGTGATCTGGTCGCAAGATTTAGGCTTGCGTTCCCCGAGGTTTCCCATAGCCTACGATTTGGCTATTGAGTAAGGAAGAAAAGAAAAAAATTAGAAAGAAAGAAATGAGGATTCCTGTTTTATCTTAACAAGGCTCTTGAAATGAGGGTCTTTCCACAGCGACAGCTTCAAACATACCAAGCTGATTGCTTAAATGACACTATGAAGACAGTTGAATCTTGTTGTATTCAGTTTAGCTCTTCTAATAGGTAACCAAATAATGCTTTTAAACAAATTAAGAAATTATCCTACTTGTTAAATAATTGATTAAGGAACAAGTTACGACATGTTCAGTGTCCCTGTTCGTTATGTTAACACTTCTGAACGTGGTGGTCGTGATGGTAAGTTTGATCACCTATCTAAACAAAACAAGAGGATGTATAGAGCTGCTTGATATAGGCTTAGAAGCACAGTTGCATACTCTCTCAGTGATAGCACCGTTTGACTTTCCTGAAGCCGAATATCCAAAGGAAAAAAGAAAACCAAGCTATAACCATTCGTAAGTATATGTTTTGATTGCAACTCGAGTTTAATTTGCCTGGAATAGAGACCTTCAGCACGACGGTCTTGCTAGGTGTACTGTAAACTTCAAACTGCAGTTCAAAGCCAGGCGCTTTACGTCAAACTTTCGACACATTTAGCAAGGTGCCATAACAAAGTTGTTGGCTGGGAGAGCCACCATATTGAATTTCATTGATGCTGAGTGTTTCTCCATGTTTGCGGGCGTGCTTCACAGTAAATTTGAGAGGACCAATTTGGCCCCAGAGAGCCATTTTGGCTTTTTCAAAGTAGTGCTATTTTAGCCCAGGCTAGGGCCAAAATAGAACAAAATGCCATTTTGGCTCGACAGAAGCCATTTTGGTATGGGTCTATCAGTACTGTTTTGGCCCCCTCAACTAGGCCAGATCAGGGGGGAAATGCATCTTGGCTGTCCAAGTGTAAATTTGATAGAATTACATCTAGTGTCATTTTGGCCCCATGGAAGGCCAAAATGGCATAAGGGGCCAATTTAGATTGCAAGGGCTATTTTGGCCCTCGGACATTAAGTGCTGTTTTGGCCCCATGGAAGGCCAAAATGGCATAAGGGATCAATTTAGATTACAAGAGCTCTTTTGGCCCTCGTACATTAAGTGCTGTTTTGGCCCCATGGAAGGCCAAAATGGCATAAGGGGTCAATTTAGATTACAAGAGCTCTTTTGGCCCTCGGACATCAAGCGCTGTTTTGGCCCTATGGTAGACTAAAATCAATGGTGACTAAGAGGCTACTTTACATCATAGGAGCTAATTTGGCCCTCTTACATAAGTGCAGTTTGGTCCCCATATGGTTGGTCAAACTTTTTAAACCACACTTGAGGATGGAGCACAAAAAAAGAAAATAATTTCGTTATTTTATACTTCAATTCCACAAAATTATCATAAATTAAATACCTAATATGTTCAATAAATGAGAAATAGCACATGTAACAATTTAATATGTGATAATTTTAAAATACTTTAATTTTGTTTCAACTCCAAGAAAAGGATTATTAATAATATTATCAATAGCAGTAAGGTCGTCAAAATATTCTTGGAGTCCTGGAACCGCTCTAAAGTCTACCCCAGCAGTATCAAGTCTATTCCATAAATTTTGTTTCAATAACGAGATGGAATTTTGTACAATTGATGTAGTGTTTGCTACAACAGAATCAACCGTTCTCTGAGTAAGTTTGTGTGCTGCTTTGGTCCCAAGCAAATACGCCGTATTCAATCGCCTTACAGTGTCCTCGTTAAGAACGTCATACTGTCGATCACCGGAAACGTTTCTTTGGTCTTGTTCATAGTAAATATCGTCTTGTTGTACTTCGCGGAAAGATTTGTCTTGAGGCCCTAAACAGGACGAATCTTCTTGGTCCCCTGCTTCCTCGTTACTGGTATCAGTGGAGGGATTTTCTGATATTTCTAGTCCACCGTGTGGCGGTCCTAGATCATCAATTACCTTGTGCATTATGTCCCGATGCTTTCTACGCAAATGTGTTTTGTATCCCTCGAAATCATCATAGCTCTTAGAGCAGCCAGGAGCTTGACAGACAATGTGGAAGTTGTCTTCATTTTTATGATACCTTTCAAGATGGTTTTTCAACAGAGAAAGGGTCAAGAAAACAGAGACGCACATAGAGCATGCTAAAGGCATCTTCATGATGTATCTCCTCTATTTGAGCTCTTTGTCGACGCGGCAGTCAAAAAAAGCGCGCGCTTGGTCTCGTGACCTCACGTAATAAAGTTGATTGACATAAGACGGATTGCCAACGAGTGAAGATTCGTTATCCTGTATATTTTGATAAAATGATGGACTGTTATCTGCCTTATCATATATCAATTGTATCATATATCAATTGTATGTATGTGTCTGCTTGTGTACATCCTACTCTGCATGTTTATATGTATGTATGTATATAAATTTAGTATATATATTGTATAGTTTATTGATATTATTATTAGTGTTAGTTTTTAGCTTAATTTCATATCTTAAATATTTTAGTCTATTTCTTTTGTTTTATTTTTCTTTAGTTAGGGCTCCTGTTGATAACAGTAAATTTATTGTATTTTACTGATAGGATAACCCTGTTTAAATAAAAGTATCTACTACTCAAATCTTTTTTTTAAAGTTTTACTCTGCCAGCTTTCTGCTTCAATAAGCTAGGTTATTTCTCGCCAAATTGAGGAATTTTGAGAATTTGACGCGTCAGTGACAAATTCCAGATTTCAATTCCAGATTTGTATAAATTGGTGACTCGTGTGATGATTCTGTCTTTTCCTTCGAGCCGCTTTATTGTAAGGAGTACTTGACCGCGTGAGTTCATCACTAATATACACTGCCCGATCGATATGGAACTCAGTGAAAAGATCACAGATCTAACAGTGAGTGAGTTGGGAGAGTTGTTGGAGTCCCGTGGTTTGGACAAAGAAATCGTCAAAGCTTTCAAAGGTAAATCTTAAGCTTACGTTAGCCTATTGGTATATAGAGAAGTTAGAGATGTGCATGGCGGTCCATCTCAAACAACTGCAAACAAAGCTCATGTGTTTCAGAACTCATCTTATCTCCTTCAAATGCCAACTAATTTCTTATGGTTTATTTTAAGATGCTGAAATCGACGGGAAATTGAGTGGAAATCGGGGACATGTTGAAGTCCCTCAAACGGAAGCGCGCCGCCATTAGCGCGTGGGTAGAAATAACTGGCAAGGTATGTATTTCTAGTATAGATATAAATGTTTTCCACTTATTATTGGTAAAAGAAGAAGAAGAAGAAAGAAGAATATTTTAAAATGTTTACTGTTGAAGAGGAGGTAAAATTTACTGATTCTTTTCTGAAATTCGAGCGCACTGTTTGCGGTTGCAGTATCTAGTCACGTGCAAGTTATGGCGGGAAAAATCAGAAATCGCATTGAGCATGCTCGAAGTACAAAGTCCGTATTCGTATATTTCATGATTCAGTAGTGATTCAGTACGATTACGTTTATTCATGTTAAATGGTTTTTTTTTTCATAGACTTTTGACGATGAAGGACAGCCAGCAGCAAGAAGCCTGCCTAGGAAAAGGCCTGTTCCAGCTATCTTGGAATCTGATGACGAAGATGGTGAAAATGATACGACTTCGAATATGACAAACAGCTCCTCCGGCTCGTCCAACTCGTCTGCTGCCGTTTTTGATGTAGACAGCTCTAAAACGTCTACGCCCAAGGCCAAGCGTCCAAGGAACACTCCGATGCCTTCTAATTCGAGTTATCAGGTAAGTTATAATTTGTGTTGTACGTGGTTGAATCAGGGAGGCATTTAAAGACTTATATCCATTTCCCAAATTTATTTCCTCAAAAGCCGGCTAGAACGCTACGAATGACTGCATCATGGTTTGCATGTTTGTTTTTTTTTTTTTATCTTTAACATAATTTTGTTATTGTACTAAGTGCAATTTGGTTAGACTTTCTTTCAAAGTGGTATAATTTATACTTTGGAATACCTTGGAGGCTCACTGAGCATAAAGTTATACCTTTCACTTGGTACCTCACCTAATGTGATAGAGGCTTGCTATAGCTTCTGGAGCACATTTTTTGTGTGTGGTTAAGTGCCTAGGTATGGAACTTTGTCTGTGTGCATGAGGTAACACAAAGTATTTCGTTTGTTTTAGGATCAAGATCACAAAATCTCAATTAATAAAGAAATATTGCAGCAAAAACAGAGAAAACAAAAACAAAAGGAGAAAAAAAACAGTTTCAAAGAACTGAGATACCCTAAATTAGAAGAAAAGAATTTTAGAGAAAGACAGCGACGAAAACAGAGAAAAAAGAAACAAAAGGATAAGAAAAATAGTTTCAAAAAAATCCAATATTCTAAATTACAGGAGGAGAATTCTAGCTTAAAATCTGTTAATGAAAAGCTTCACTTAAAAGTAAAAAGCAATATTGAGGAATTAAGGACCAAAACTGAAAATATTCAAAAAATTAAATCAATTGGAAGACATTTTAGAGCATTGAGTAACCAATTAGTTCGAAGAATCAATTCAAATCAGCTTAAGCTTGTTATAGATCAAAAGGGCTGTGCAGTTGTTCTGGGTAAGGGCAAGTTTGGTATTTGTAAGCTAACACAGTTTAATGCATCTGGATCAAAGTGTTATGTCGCTGTTAAAGAATATGTTAATAACACTGTTGAGATAAAAGATATACTGTACGAAGTGCAGATTGTACAGCAATTATCACATAAATGCTTCCCATTTGTCTTTGGAGTTTGCACTGAAAATACCCTAAAAATAATGTTTGAGCTTTGCTCTGAACCAGATGTTCTCAAATTGCCAGTGACAATTCAGTCTGTCTTAACCACCTCAAATTTAAGTGAGGAAATGCACCAGTGGTATGCAATATTAGCTAGCTGTGCAGACGCACTTCATTATTTGACTGTTCATTTAGTAGTTCACGATGATTTGAAAGCTGATAATATAGTACTTACAATGTGCAATGATGCATTCATACCCAAGATAGTTGATTTTAATAAGGCCAGATATCAAAGATTGTGTTCTCAAATCCTTGCCCATTGAAGACAAGTGTATTTATCTTCAACGTTATCCTCACATTGCACCAGAGGTGATCAATGGCCTTGCAAAGAAATCACCCCGAAGTGATTTGCATAGTTTTGGTTTCCTAATAAGGCAGGTTCAGAAAGTACATAACTCTGAATTTCTATCTGATATTTCTCTTGCATGCATGAGAAGAAACCCACTTGATAGACCAACTGCAGAGAAGCTATGCCAGCACTTAAATTCTGTAATATAAAGCATTTGCCTTGGTAATCACCAGTTTTTAAAAATCAATCATTTCAGTTTATTTTAATTTATACTATATATCTGCATGAAAGACATTGAAAAAAATGAACTATGCTTAAAAAGGTCATTGCTCGAAAGTAATCCATAAATATATCTTATCATATATCTTTTTGCCTCATTGCATAACTACAATATTTTGAAAAATGAAAACTACTAAGTTAGAAATTATATTTTTATATATTACTGTTTGTGAAATAAATGTGTTTTTAATCAACAAATGTTTATAGTAAACATTTTTGTTCAATCCATGATACTTCCATAAATAATATTATTCTGTGAAATATTCAACTATAATTATCAAGAGCATTTGAATGCATAGTATTGTTTGCACATTCCTGATATTAGTTGAATTTTGAATACTATTTTCAAGATTCTTGTTTACAATACATGCATATAATATTATATATATTCTATTATTGAATTCTCACATGTATGTATTGGTCAATACTAAGGGACCTCAACCCCCTGGGCAGTGGAAATATCCCCCTACATGGGCAGGCTATGCAGTCAAGTATCCCATGTCAGGACAGGAAAAAATCTAATTTTTCTCTCTTGGGCAAGCACTGCCAACATTCAAAAGGGCAAACCATAGCTAATTAGTCCAGGAATATAGTGAAATAATTGTGCCCTCATTGTCAGACATTACTAATTTTTTTAAATATGCATTATATTTCAGGTAGATTGGCTGAAAAGTTACAAACTACCAAATAGGGTTAGTAGATTTCAGACAATCAGCAAAATATATCATATATGGTTATGGACTCATCTGCTTTATTGATAAGAATCTGGCTTATGGTTGTTATGGCCTGAGGATGATATTGTTATTTATTATCTATATCTAGCATACAGCATAAGTAAGAAAAGCTAAAGTAATATATAGAGTGGGGGTTGGAGAACTTTATTGATATCCTGAAATGGCAAGCTGTTTTAAAACCCAAAATGTGAGTTTCATAAGTTCATTTTACTAACATGATCCAATTCTTTATTTTTAGTTTTCATGTGCTGTTGAGGCTGGACTGGCCAATAATTTTCTCACCCCAAACCTCATTAATGAGATGGTGCGTGATATATGCACTAGTGTGCAAAACTTTACACGAAGCCCTAACATCAGGGAAAGAGAAGCTGTGGCTAAGTTAATTGTAGAAACTTATCCTTTTTTGAAAGCCCCTCAACTCAGCAAAGATGCCAAGCCTTGGGTAAGCAAATATGATTACATTTTCAGGTAAAATTGTGTAATGCAATTAATTTTTTTTCTTAAGAACTTAGGTATATGTAAATATGCATGTCTAGAACATGGTAGCACATGTTTAAGATAGACAACCTTGTGCCTATTACTATGACATTCCAACAATTAACCTATCTGGGCCAAAAATCACGAAAAATCTATATGAAAAAAGTTTTAATGGAAAAATAAAATGGCATATTGTTTGAAACTGGCATTCTTTCAATACAGGAAAATAGTCTGATTGATTCTCTGATTAGTTTTGTTCAAGTGGGTTTGTTAGTGTGTCAACAGTAAAATTATTAATTTTGATGACAAAAAATATTTTGTCTAGATAAAACCTACCAATTGTTGCCAACAATTAACATGTATATACATTTATGTATGTAGGGGGCCTTTGAAGTAAAGATCATGAATCGGTTTAAAAAGCTTCAGCTCAAAAGAACCAACCAAGACACAGAACGTACAAAAGAAAAAGCAGCCAGTAGCCTCAATCCAAAACTCTCCAAACAAAAACCCTGGATGGTGGTCCCTACAGATGATCAAAGTGAAGAAGAAGTGAAGGGTACAATCCTTGCAATAAAGCAGGAGTGGAAGAAGACGAGAAAGGACCATGGCAACATAAAAGAAATGATGAACCGAACCTATGCAAAAAGAAGAGAGATGGTTCCCATTGAGCAACAGCCTCTCAAAGAAATTGTTAACATGTTCCCACCTGTCCAGAGTATGCTCTATGTAAGTGTAAATCAGCTACAGTGTACAAGATAATGTGTAATTATCAGGACCTTCAAACAATTTAGAAAGCATGGGTAATATTTGTTCTCTGGGTTCTCTGATGATTCTTTACTCCATAAAATCAACTTATAACTTCTAATTGGATCTAATTCAGTTGCTTCTTTAGTGGACCTAAACCTGTAAAAATAATAGCTGTCTGCAGTTTGATTTCAGGTTATGTTCTCCACATCTATTTCTACCTCTCACTAATCCATGTAGCAAATTTATTTAGCAGTTTGAATACTCTTCAATGAGAGAGATGAGTCTAAATTTATTTATTTTTAAATATCTGTTAACAGATTAAAGCTGACTTTGCAAGAGTAATGGGAAATCCAGACCTGACGACCCAGATGAAGAGCAGCTTCAAAGATGTTTGGAGCTGCCGGACGTTAAGCTATGCCAAAAAGAACAGCAAACATGAAAAAATATTTTTGGAAATGACTGCTGTCATTAACAGTGGATGCCAAGAAGAAGGTAAAACAGAAACATTTTTTAACTTTATAATTTTTTCCACTTCATATTTACCTCTTTCTTTGGAGGAATTGTGAATGCAAGTTTTACATGAATTCCCAGAGTCCCAAAATACCTTTATTTGCCCTATTTCATACTGATGTCACAGTGAGTTTACATGGGAACAGAATCACATAAATCAATAGAAAATTCAAACAAAATCTTCATTCTCTTCTAAAGTTTGGCTTCATTTTGTCTATATTATATTTTATGTTTCAATCATGGTATTTTGTTGACATGGGTGTTTTGTTCCCATGTTTTCCCTTTGTGTTGTTTCCATTCTGTCCCCCTGCAGTGACCATGATGAAATAGGGCAGTTAATCAATGAATATAAATAAATAAATTATGACTTTAAAAAAACTAATTCATGAAAAAGAAGAAAAAAAAGGAATGATGACTCATCAGGTAATTGAGAGAAAACAAAGATAATGAGCAGCTTCTTAGTACATTGTTTTGTTGAATATTTTTTTAGAATTCAAAGAAAGATCAGCCTTGAAGTTGGCCTCAATGATCTTGAGGCCTCCAAATAGAAAAGGAATCCAAAACAAGGATCATGAAGAGGCTGTGATCAAGGTCATTCCAGTAAGTGCAATAAAATATTAGCCTTGAGTGTTATGAGGTGATATACTATATTGCCCCCCTCCCAACCTACACAATGATAAGGAAATGATTTTTAAAAAGTTGCAAATTGTTATTTTCACAGGACCATCAGTCACTGGATGAGGCCATCAAGGGTTTGCGGCAGCCAGTCATTATAGTTGCTAATGACCTCTACAATTCAGATTTAATGTATGTGGCTGCAGAGGGCATGTTGTTCTCAACAATCACCACAAACAAGATTGCTGATGCAATAGTTGGAAAAAATATTTTGTTTTTTAGAAAAAACCTTAATGGGTGTCACAGATAACAAAAGCCCTGTGCCTGTTGACACTCTTATTGGAATATTATCAAATTTAGATATGAATTAATAAGTGTGTAAACTCTAATATACCTAAGCAGCATTTACATTGTATTCTATATACTATTTTATTATGGAATGCATTATAGAATCCATTTCATGAGAAAAGTATGCAAGCATAGCCCTTGTTACAATCAATCTCAGATGAGAAACTAAGCAAAGGAGCAAACAAAGCTGCAGACGCAAGACTTGACATCCATGCACGAGGTTTCTGGGAGAAGCAACGTTCTGCCTTTTTTGACGTAAGGGTTTGTCACCCAAATGCAGATACGTACAAAGATCTAGATCTACCCAAAATCTACAAGCTACATGAAAATGACAAGAAGCGGAAATACACCGAAAGAGTAAACGAAATCGAACATGGAACATTTACTCCCCTTGTCTTTTGTACAACAGGAGGTATGAGTAAAGAATGCAAAACATATCACAGCAGGCTTGCTGAACTGATAGCCCGAAAGAAAGGTGAAGAGTACCACAAAACAATGGCATGGATTAGGGCCAAGACTTGTTTCTCTCTGTTAAGATCTGCACTTGTATGTCTACGAGGCTCAAGGACTATAAAAAGAACTTATAATGATATAAACAACATAGACTTAGACATTCAGGTTGCTGAAAGCGCCATTTTATAAATTTAGATTTTTAGCTTATTAACGTAGATTTTTAGATAAAGATACATAGTTATATATTTAATATATATTTCAATTTTCCTTATTAGTCAGTTTTTCATCTTATAATTCCTTCTTCTTTGTAAGTATTATATATTAACATATTCATATTTAAATAATGGACAAATTCTATTCGTTTTTTACAATCTTGAAAAAATGTATAAATATTTTAAAAAGATAACTTTCATTCATTATGCATTGCATTGGCTAAAAAGTAATCTGAGTAAATGCTGCTTAGGTATATTCAGAGTAGACTGTCTTTTATGCCTAGTTTTTTTATTCATGTTACATTAGGTTACATAAAGATTTATAAATTTCCATTAAAAAAATCTGGTCCTGCTTTATTTATGTTTAAGTTGAATATTAAATATGCCAAAGCCGTTTTCATAAAAAAATACCTGCAATATAAGTGCCAAAAATGAAAATGTCCCTTATCTTAAAGAGCAAAAACAGCCCCAAATTCAGAGCCAGAATGTTTACCGTTTCAGAAGTGCCAAAGGAGCCCTATTTTTGGGGGCTGTTTTAGAATCAAGATTTAGCCCTAACAGAGCCAAAATAGCTACCATTTCTGAAGTGCTAAAACAGCCCTCTTAATAAGGGGCCATTTTAGGGTCAGCATTTAGCCCCACATAAGGGCTCAAACAGCCCAAAAATAAGAGCTAAAATAGCTCCAATTCCTGAAGTGCCAAAATGGCCCTTTTCACAAGGGGCCATTTTAGGGTCAGCATTTAGCCCCACATAAGGGCTAAAACAGCCCCAAAATCAGAGCTAAAATAGCTCCAATTCCTGAAGTGCCAAAATGGCCCTTTTCACACGGGGCCATTTTAGGGTCAAAATTTAGCCCCATATAAGGAGCTAAAACAGTCCCAAAATCAGAGCTAAAAAAATGGCCCCTACCGGTAGTGCCAAAATAGCCCTACTTTAAGGGGGCCACTATAGGGTCAAAATTTTGGCCCCATTTTTGGGGCCAAAACCGCCCTATCCGATTTGCTGTGTTCTTCTCCTCATCCCTAGCAGTTAACAGTAAACCTGATGCTAAAGGTCTCAGTTTAATGTAGTACGAGTTTTTATCTCATGTATAACTTTCTAAAGTAGTTATGTAACCTAAAAACGTTTGTCCTTTTTTCGCTGTTATTCATCTTTTGATGTGGATGATTGCGATTCATCTATCTGTACAACTTGTAAAAATTCTTTTTTCAGATCAACATCATGAATTTCAAGTTCCTTTTGCTGCTTTGTTTGATCTTTGTGGTCTTGATGCCCGACGCCGAGGGCTGGAGACGACGACGACGTCGCCGCAAAAGCCCAACCGGTTGCCGCAGGGTCTGTCACACGTTTTGCGGCACGAGATGTACTCCTTCCTGTCACTTTACTTGCTGGAAGCGATGTTACTGGGTTAATTGCGGAAAGCGCGATGCGCCTGAAGATGAGCCTGAAATCCCGTACAAAGATCTTGCACCAAGTAAAGAATGAAAGGAATCATAGAAGTTCAGATTATTAAGGATTATCAAGGAATACCAATAATCTTTTAGTATGCACTGAATGAAATATGTAACTTAAGAGTAAATTGCAGTAAACAATGAAACATTCACCTGAAAGTTGTTTAATGTAGTTTTTTCCACCATCACTCTATGAGCTCCATTAAAGTGTATATGACACGAAAACATTTCATCGTCTAAAATGTATAGTTTGTTAATAATAATAAATATATCGTAATGAAATTTGTTTCAAAAGCTTATTTCTTGAGATATGTGAGAAAATTAATATCAATTTGTGACGTCATTTTGTTGACACATACTCTAGATTCAGTAGTAATGCACAAAATATAAATTATAATTCGTATAAAATAACTACAAAGGGCATATTTTATTCAATTTCATTTGATAGTTCACGTAGTACTCTTCAAATGTTGGGAAACTGAAAAGTGTACTACCTGAAATTAAGATTCCACATTCAAACAAATTTCGTGTATTTGCAACTAAATCTGGAGACTTGTAAACAAAATGACGTCACAACTTGTGCTAAATTTTCTTGAATTTCTAGAGAAATACGTTTTTGAAACAAATTTAACTGTGTTATTCTTATTAATGACAATAAAATACACATTTTTAACATTAAATTTTTTTCGTGTCATATGCACTTTAAAGTACACCCAACCTCTTCAGGATGCCTTCGTGATTTGAAAGCCCTCATTAAATATAAGAATTGTGCTTACCATTCTTCGATATCTCTTTTCGTTGCCGAGAAGTTGAATGACGACGTCCTCATAGGATCTTAGTAAAATGTCAAATCATCAAATAGAAAATATCCCTGCGAGAATTAGCTCAAAATGGCGGAAACACACGTTGATTATAGTGCAGAATACATCAATCAGTTTCGTATGTTTGATGGTGTTGCCTCAGAAAGACCCTTACGCCCAGACACTCTTGAAGATAAAACAAGAATCCTCATTTTTCTTCTTCTGGGATTGATACATTATCGTTCCCAGACCCTACTCATTAGCCAAATATTTGGCTCTGGTAATCCCCTTTAATTTCAAGTGATCTGATTGGCTGACCGGTACTAAGAAGGTGTTATTTTTAGGTTGATGTGTTGGAAAATGGAACGGCAGCGACTAAGTAGACCCCTTGCACTGAGTCGCGAGAGAAATGGTTCTGGGGGACAGAACAATGGATTTTTTTTTTCATAAGAAAAGACGGCCTATTGTTTTGTCCCCCAAAACAATTCCTCTAGGAAATATTTGCAAGGGCTCCATATTTGAAACCTTCTAAATTCTTTCACAAAAATATTCCCATAAGGCCTACACTTCTTAGGATAGACAAAAGAATATTGAATACTACATCACTAAATGGAGAATATCTTTTGAGAAGTCGCTTAGAAAAGAAATTCGAGTCTGGAAACACTGTGACCTTATGATCAAGCTACTCAAGGCAAAAGCAATATCTGGAGAGATATTTAAATAACGGAATTTTTTATTTAAAGTGAAAGTAAAAATTAATTATTTCTTGTATATTATTTTCATAATAATATTTGTAACTGTATTTGTAGCTCTCATGCTATTTTGAGGCATTTTTAACTCAAAACTGTTTTCAGCGCTCAGTGAATGTTTACAACGCTACTTAGTTATTATGCATATAACGGTAGCAAAGACTGACTAGCTGAGCTTGTGCTCTGGTGATCTGGTGATCTGGTCGCAAGATTTAGGCTTGCGTTCCCCGAGGTTTCCCATAGCCTACGATTTGGCTATTGAGTAAGGAAGAAAAGAAAAAAATTAGAAAGAAAGAAATGAGGATTCCTGTTTTATCTTAACAAGGCTCTTGAAATGAGGGTCTTTCCACAGCGACAGCTTCAAACATACCAAGCTGATTGCTAAATGACACTATGAAGACAGTTGAATCTTGTTGTATTCAGTTTAGCTCTTCTAATAGGTAACCAAATAATGCTTTTAAACAAATTAAGAAATTATCCTACTTGTTAAATAATTGATTAAGGAACAAGTTACGACATGTTCAGTGTCCCTGTTCGTTATGTTAACACTTCTGAACGTGGTGGTCGTGATGGTAAGTTTGATCACCTATCTAAACAAAACTAGAGGATATATAGAGCTGCTTGATATAGGCTTAGAAGCACAGTTGCATACTGTCTTAGTGATAGCACCGTCTGACTTTGCTGAAGCCGAATATCCAAAGGAAGAAAGAAAACCAAGCTATAACCATTCGTAAGTATATGTTTTGATTGCAACTCGAGTTTAATTTGCCTGGAATAGAGACCTTCAGCACGACGGTCTTGCTAGGTGTACTGCAAACCTCAAACTGCAGTTCGAAGCCAGGCGCTTTACGTCAAACTTTCGACACATTTAGCAAGGTGCCATAACAAAGTTGTTGGCTGGGAGAGCCACCATATTGAATTTCATTGATGCTGAGTGTTTCTCCATGTTTGCGGGCGTGCTTCTTCTCCTCATCCCTAGCAGTTAACAGTAAACCTGATGCTAAAGGTCTCAGTTTAATGTAGTACGAGTTTTTATCTCATGTATAACTTTCTAAAGTAGTTATGTAACCTAAAAACGTTTGTCCTTTTTCCGCTGTTATTCATCTTTTGATGTGGATGATTGCGATTCATCTATCTGTACAACTTGTAAAAATTCTTTTTTCAGATCAACATCATGAATTTCAAGTTCCTTTTGCTGCTTTGTTTGATCTTTGTGATCTTGATGCCCGACGCCGAGGGCTGGAGACGACGACGACGTCGCCGCAAAAGCCCAACCGGTTGCCGCAGGGTCTGTCACACGTTTTGCGGCACGAGATGTACTCCTTCCTGTCACTTTACTTGCTGGAAGCGATGTTACTGGGTTAATTGCGGAAAGCGCGATGCGCCTGAAGATGAGCCTGAAATCCCGTACAAAGATCTTGCACCAAGTAAAGAATGATAGGAATCATAGAAGTTCAGATTATTAAGGATTATCAAGGAATACCAATAATCTTTTAGTATGCACTGAATGAAATATGTAACTTAAGAGTAAATTGCAGTAAACAATGAAACATTCACCTGAAAGTTGTTTAATGTAGTTTTTTCCACCATCACTCTACGAGCTCCATTAAAGTACACCCAACCTCTTCAGGACAGGATGCCTTCGTGATTTGAAAGCCCTCATTAAATATAAGAATTGTGCTTACCATTCTTCGATATCTCTTTTCGTTGCCGAGAAGTTGAATGATGACGTCCTCATAGGATCTTAGTAAAATGTCAAATCATCAAATAGAAAATATCCCTGCGAGAATTAGCTCAAAATGGCGGAAACACACGTTGATTATAGTGCAGAATACATCAATCAGTTTCGTATGTTTGATGGTGTTGCCTCAGAAAGACCCTTACGCCCAGGCACTCTTGAAGATAAAACAAGAATCCTCATTTTTCTTCTTCTGGGACTGATACATTATCGTTCCCAGACCCTACTCATTAGCCAAATATTTGGCTCTGGTAATCCCCTTTAATTTCAAGTGATCTGATTGGCTGACCGGTACTAAGAAGGTGCTATTTTTAGGTTGATGTGTTGGAAAATGAAACGGCAGCGACTAAATAGACCCCTTGCACTGAGTCGCGAGAGAAATGGTTCTGGGGGACAGAACAATGGATTTTTTTTTCATAAGAAAAGACGGCCTATTGTTTTGTCCCCCAAAACAATTCCTCTAGGAAATCAATGCAAGGGCTCCATATTTGAAACCTTCTTAATTTCTTTCACAAAAATATTTCCATAAGGCCTACACTTCTTGGGATAGACACAAGAATATTGAATACTACATCACTAAATGGAGAATATCTTTTGCGAAGGCGCTTAGAAAAGAAATTCAAGTCTGGAAACACTGTGACCTTATGATCAAGCTACTCAAGGCAAAAGCAATATCTGGAGAGATATTTTAAATAAGGGAATTTTTTATTTAAAGTGAAAGTAAAACTTAATTATTTCTTGTATATTAATTTTCATAATAATATTTGTAACTGTATTTGTAGCTCTCATGCTATTTTGAGGCATTTTTAACTCAAAACTGTTTTCAAAGTTCAGTGAATGTTTACAACGCTACTTAGTTATTATGCATATAACGGTAGCAAAGACTGACTAGCTGAGCTTGTGCTCTGGTGATCTAGTGATCTGGTTGCAAGATTTTGGCTTGCATTCCCCGAGGTTTCCCATAGCCTACGATTTGGCTATTGAGTAAGGAAGAAAAGAAAAAAATTAGAAAGAAAGAAATGAGGATTCCTGTTTTATCTTAACAAGGCTCTTGAAATGAGGGTCTTTCCACAGCGACAGCTTCAATAATAACAAGCTGATTGCTTAAATGACACTATGAAGACAGTTGAATCTTGTTGTATTCAGTTTAGCTCTTCTAATAGGTAACCAAATAATGCTTTTAAACAAATTAAGAAATTATCCTACTTCTTAAATAATTGTTTAAGGAACAAGTTACGACATGTTCAGTGTCCCTCTTCGTTATGTTAACACTTCTGGACGTGGTGGTCGTGATGGTAAGTTTGATCACCTATCTAAACAAAACAAGAGGATATATAGAGCTGCTTGATATAGGCTTAGAAGCACAGTTGCATACTCTCGGTGATAGCACCGTCTGACTTTGCAGAAGCCGAATATCCAAAGGAAGAAAGAAAATCAAGCTATAACCATTTGTAAGTATATGTTTTGTTGCAACTCGAGTTCAATTTGCAAAAAATAGGTATTGTAAGTTTAAAACGTTTCTCCTCTTTTCGCATTATATATCTGTACAACTTGTAAAAATTCTTTTTCCAGATCAACACCATGAATTTCAAGTTCCTTTTACTGCTTTGTTTGATCTTTGTGATCTTGATGCCCGACGCCGAGGGCTGGAGACGACGACGACGTCGCCGCCAAAATCCAACCGGTTGCCGCAAGGTCTGCAACAAGTATTGCGGCATGAGATGTACTCCTTCCTGTCACTACGGTTGCTGGTACCGATGTAACTGGGTTAATTGCCATGGAAAGCGCGATGCGCCTGAAGATGAACCTGAAATCCCGTACAAAGATCTTGGACCAAGTAAAGAACGAAAGGAATCATAGAAGTTCAGATTATTAAGGATTATCAAGAATTACCAATAATCTTTAAGTATGCGCTGAATGAAATATGTAACTTAAGAGTAAATTGCAGTAAACAATGAAACATTCACCTGAAAGTTGTTCAATATAGTTTTTTCCACCATCTCTCTATGAGCTGCTTTAAAGTACACCTATAACCCCTACATGATAACTTCATGAATTAAAAGCCCTCATCGAATATATAAGTGTCTTGGTTTGAGGGTCTTTCCATAGCGACACCTTCAAACATACCAAACTGATTGCTTAAATGACTCTACAACATAATCAACATAAGTTTCAGCCATTTTGGGCTAATTCTCGTGGAGATATTGATTATTTGGTGCTTTGGCTTCTTAGTAGCGCCCTTTGACGATATCGTCATATTGAGTATCTCAGCAACGAAAAGAGATATAGCGAACTAGAATAGTTAACGCTATTCTTACTTATTTTATGAGGGCTTTTAAGACAAGAAGGCATCCTGTAGGGTTTAGGTGCACTTTAATACTACTGGTACTAAAGTTGAAGTCGATGTACTCGATTTTCACACTAGATAACGTGGAACTACGATGAAAATTTGTAGTTATTTGCAGTCGGTTGTCAGTGCCGTATCAATTTATGAAATACGTAATAATCCTTTCTTCGATACCCTAAAAGATACCAAGGTATGCCGAAATTCTAAATTTAAGACCCTAAAAGATATCAAATCGCCGACTTTTACCCTTAAGAGATACCACAAGCACACCTGATATTCTTATCCCATAGTCAACCCCCACCTCCCCCTGTGTTCTATGAAGACAGTTGAATCTTGTTGTATTCAGTTTAGTTCTTCTAATAGGTAACCAAATAATGCTTTTAAACAAATTAAGAAATTATCCTATTTGTCAAATAATTGTTTAAGGAACAAGTTACGACATGTTCAGTGTCCCTGTTCGTTATGTTAACACTTCTGGACGTGGTGGTCTTGATGGTAAGTTTGATCACCTATCTAAACAAAACAAGAGGATATATAGAGCTTTTGGTTAAAGCATTAGTAGCTCAGTTGCATACTGTCTCAGTGATAGCACCGTCTGTCTTTGCTGTAGCCGAATATCCAAAGGAAGAAAGAAAACCAAGCTATAACCATTCGTAAGTATATGTTTTGATTGCAACTCGAGTTTAATTTGCCTGGAATAGAGACCTTCAGCACGACGGTCTTGCTAGGTGTACTGTAAACCTCAAACTGCATTTCGAAGCCAGGCATTTTACGTCAAACTTTCCACACATTTAGCAAGGTGCCATAACAAAGTTGTTGCTAGAAGAGCATTGAATTTCATTAATGCTGAGTGTTTCTCCATGTTTGCGGGCGTGTTCCTTTGCCTCATCCCTAGCAGTTAACAGTAAACCTGATGCTAAAGGTCTTTAATGCAGTGCAAGTTTTATCTCATGTATAACTTTCTAAAGTTATGTAACCTAAAAACTTTTGTCCTTTTTTCGCTGTTATTCATCTTTTTATGTGGATGATTGCGATTAATCTATCTGTACAACTTGTAAAAATTCTTTTCCAGATCAACACCATGAATTTCAAGTTCCTTTTACTGCTTTGTTTGATCTTTGTGATCTTGATGCCCGACGCCGAGGGCTGGAGACGACGACGACGTCGCCGCCAAAATCCAACCGGTTGCCGCAAGGTCTGCAACAAGTATTGCGGCATGAGATGTACTCCTTCCTGTCACTACGGTTGCTGGTACCGATGTAACTGGGTTAATTGCCACGGAAAGCGCGATGCGCCTGAAGATGAACCTGAAATCCCGTACAAAGATCTTGGACCAAGTAAAGAATGATAGGAATCATAGAAGTTCAGATTATTAAGGATTATCAAGAATTACCAATAATCTTTAAGTATGCGCTGAATGAAATATGTAACTTAAGAGTAAATTGCAGTAAACAATGAAACATTCACCTGAAAGTTGTTCAATATAGTTTTTTCCACCATCTCTCTATGAGCTGCTTTAAAGCACGTCACCTAACCACTACAGGATGCTTCCGCCTGATTTGAAAGCCATTATCAAATAAAGACGGTACGATTTTCGCCTACAACTATCGTATACCACACGCTCACGTCATCCTACAACTCGAGTCGTAGCGTGTAAATCAAGCCTATAACTCGCCTACGACAGACGCGAGCGTGTTGTATACGATTGTTGTAGGCGAAAATCGTACCGTCTAAATCGGACTTAACGTAATCTATATAGTTGTCCAATGTCAGGATACAAGCGAGTAGAATTGGTTAGGTTTCGGCGTGTCTTATAAATTACCATAGCTGGTAGTGAGAGCATGTTAAAATCATTAAACTGTAAAGTTGGAAGGAAATAAGCCTAAAAATCGCAAATACATGATCTTGAAAAATTTGAATTTAGTAAGAAAACTTTTTAGAGCCAACAGATGTGTTTCCAACAAAGATTTTATCTTCCATACAAAAGGTTCTGTCCCTGTTAATCTTGCTCCGTAGAACCCAACCAGCGAAAGAAGATTTTTAACGGTAAAGTGATTTCGTTAATATTAGGGAGTTTTAGATTTACGTTCAAGGCAAACGTGAAACGTCAGTTGATCAGTGAAAAATCCTTTTAAATTAATGAAAAAGAATCGCAAAAAAGTCCAAGTAGTAGAAAAACAAAAGAATGTTTGTTTGTGATATGAAAGTTTGCAAGAGGTAAAGTAAAATACAGGAAAACTATGAAAACGTGGTCACGTTTGCCGTTTGCGGGAAGAAAACAAGTCAATCTAAAACTCTCTATTGACATTATGAGGGGCACTTAATTTTCGCCTCATTAATATATTTTCGCACCACTTAAAAGACACTTCAGAAACATTCAAAATACTTAAGACCGTAAACATTGACCACCAAGTTTTACATTCGAAATTCATGTGGCCATTGACTCTATATCCATATTTGGTAAGCATACCTTGTATGGAAGTGAACCTTGGTTTCTTTCCGTTCATTTTCCCGCCATTTTAGAGCTGTACTGGTACAAAAGTCTCGGCTAACTCAAAAACAATAGACCTTATTCGTGGTGTGACAATGTTTTCCCAATTCAGCGTGACAAAACTCTGGGGGAATGAAGAGCTATTGTTTTGAAACTCGTCGGGGATATCATCGTTATTCCTTTCGTATCCTTTGGGATAATCATGAATTTTTCGAAGAGTAAAAACAAAAGAAACTGAATCTCCTGGAGGTTCGTCACACTGAATTGCGAAAACATTGTCACACCACGAATAAGGTCTATAAAGTGGCAACTGAATAACGATACCTATACAGTCAAGAAATGTTAAAGAGCTCGTGGGTGTTTCTCTGGGTGCCAAAGGTTCATCGTTGTTTTCTTTTCTCTATTGATTTTTTTTCGCTTTCGCTGCTCGACCTCGTAGCTTCGTAACTCGACTAAAGGCCCCTCTGGGATCCAGGGTAGGGTCTTTCTTGGTGTAGTATGCTTTATCGCTTTTTATTTCTGTGTTAAGAGTTTTTGTTTTGTAGTGCCATTTTTAAGCATTGCTATTGTTTTATGCGCAATACGCGTGCATTTCAGCACTGTTTTCTAAGAATTTAGAAGAATTTGAGTGAGAAAATAAATGTTTGTTTTCTCCGAGAGTATACACAGAATTTCACGAGAATACTTTTGTGAGACCAAGGCACTGTATTAACAAACACAATAAGAAAGAATTAGCTTTAAGTTTCAAGCATGGACACTACTTTTTTCTATTTTGTGAAGTCCATTTATCAGGAATGTTCGAAACTCATATTTACATATTTTTACGATAGCATGAAGACGTTTTGACTAATTTGCATACGGATATAGAGCATGCGCAGGCGTTTTTCCTCGTGTCCGTAATTACATGAGCAAGTTTCACAGGCTCGTACCCAGTCGCCTCTCTTGCTCGCGCTGTGGTTGATGGGAAGGATTTTAGTGAGTTCGCGATGTATCAAGGGAAGGAAAGAAAACAAAAACAAAGCGACCGGTCGTCACCTTTTCTCCCTCCTTCACAAAAAGCCTTCGCAAGCATTAATCGTCTTTCCATATTTAAACCGAGGTTGTAAATTATTGTTTCAAAAGTACAGATTCTAGTTTAGATATTTAAGTGGAACAAGAATTTGAAAGGATTCGCAACAAGTTTTTTGAAATAAATTTGACCGAGCTTCTCTCTTTTGGCAAAGAATCGGGCTAACCGATTTCATCAGCATCGATTGAAAAAAATATTCTTCATACTTTTATATTTTCATTGCAACAGAAAAGCTTTTCTACTCACTTTGGGTTCAATACAGGAGCAAAAGGTTAGAAATTTGGTTGCTATCGTTTATTATAAATTATTCTTTATTGTTGCTAGATATTATTTGATAAATGGTTCTAGTTGAAACGTTGCCTTGCTTCAAAATATTTCCATTGAATGGCTTATTTTTCTTTATTTTAACTTACAACTGGATAGATGACTTGTATAAATTTAATATATGTGTGTTTACGACGAATGTCGATTAATGTAGTTTATTGAATTGTCCGTCATAACCGAGTTTAGAGTTTTAAGATTTTTAGCTTACTTTTTGGAGAGACTTTTAGCTTAATTTACAGCTTGGGTCGCTTTGTACATTATAATTGACAAAAAATTGTATTTTTATACTTTACGGCAGCGAAAAAACAAATTTCAGCTTGCAAATCGAAGACACAGAGTTCGCATGTTTAAGAAAATCGCAGTAGGATACGAAACCAAAGAAAAAGGGAGAAAGAAAGGAAAGAAAAAGAAAGGAAAGACAGACAAAAAGAGCTGACATATATCCACGTATTTTTATCAAGGTTATGTACTAGCTCGGAATGTAACAAAGCCATGAAAGTCAAAACGAACGTAGATTAGTTAGAGTTTGTTTTAAAACAAGCGGTCGACGAAGGATCAACGCAGCATATTGACCCGTTACAGATGTTCATCTGGTTCATTTGCTTCAAAAACTTTCTTCGAATCTGAAATTAGTGTGAAATCAATGTGCATAAAAAGTACGGGTTTTGAATTAGTTATTTTCTAGCACGAAAATCGTCCGAATTTAAATTCAGCTGAACCTTTACAGGAGTAGAACTTAATGGTCCAATAATCACTGGTTAAAGTTTTTTCTTGATATTCAGATGGGAAGTATTATATTTTTGCGAATTTTTATTGAAGTTTGTGACCGACGTCACACACTCAACACTAAACACCGCTCCATACATTTCTTTGTATTTTGTAATCAAAATATCTTCTAGTTTTACACTCAGTATTGATGGAAAGATACCATAAAATGACTATAACCACAAGTTATGTACGTTAAGTCCCTAAGCGGAACTTTGGGCTTAATAGAATTAAAGTAAAACATGCAGTGATTTATAAAGAAATGTGTGGAGCGGTGTTTTCTTGAGTGTATGACGTCACAGACACCTATAAAAATTGGAATATAAAGAAAAAACTTTAACCAGTGATTTTTAAACCCTTAAAAATTATTCCATTAAAGTTTCAGCCGAATTAAATTTCCAAAGATTTTCGCGCTAGTCCCCCTTTAAATTTTTTTTTTTTTTTTAAATTTGATACTAAATCATTTGATTAAATAACGCTACGGGATATTCTATTTTGCTCTAAAACTCCAACATTTTGTCACTTTTAACATTTTTCTCGGAAAATGTTTTTTAAAGATTTTTTTTTTTTTTTTTAAGATTTTTATCTATTTGTATAGTTTTGAAAAGATTTTTATTCATTTATTTCTCGATAACCGCTGTCAGAAGTTCATAACTAGTTATGAACTTCTGTCGCTGTTCTATTCTATTTTGCTATAAAATTAATTTTTTAAAATTAATTTTTAACATTCATCTTGACAGCAGTTTTCAAATACTTATATTTACGCTTCGTCAATAGCCACTTAATGAAAGTTTTAAAAGCAATTGATTTAGGTTTGTGATAACTATATCCAAGCTGTTTTTGAATTACTGTTCAATAAGATGTTACAGATGTAATTGAAATCTAAAATCATAAAACAGACGATGCGATTATAAATTTTGGAATGAAATACATGAGAAATAAGGTGAATATCGTACCGTATGTAGTAAGTTTACCACAACGGATTTTAAAAAATGATCAGAAAGAATAGTTTTTTTAAAAATGAAACATTAAAAGCTTTTTTAATTGGACAATGAATGAAGTTTTTTCTCTAGGTTCTCCGGTTTTCCTCCCCCCGCAAAAATCAACTTCAAATAAATTGTAATTCGATCTAGAAGAGCCTAGATGAAAATTACTCTGGCTGTGTTATTCTAATTGAAGTCAGTTTTATCGAAAAAAATTGGTTCTCTGTAAGGTTATAATGTGTAATTTGCTGCAGATGTTTAACGTCATGAAGACTTTTTTCCATTAACTACACCATTCAAAGAAAAAATAACAGTGGGAAGTACGAGTGAATAGAATGTGGCAAACTTTAATCAACTGAAAAAATAAGCATCTGGATGGATGGGTGGATGGATGGATGGATGGATGGATGGATGGATGGATGGATGGATGGATGGGTGGATGGGTGGGTGGATGGATGGATGGATGGATGGGTGGATGGGTGGGTGGATGGATGGATGGATGGACGGACGGACGGATGGATGGATGGATGGATGGATGGATGGACGGATGGATGGATGGATGGATAGAGAGGGAAAAGTTTCGAATATTTTCTTCCACTTAAGATAAAGGAAAACGCAAAATATTCAGCCAATCACAAACCTTCTTTCAGATGATGCTTCACATTGTCATGCTGGCATTTTATGGCATCAATTCTTGTGATGCAACAACCAATAAGAACACAGCATGTGAAGCCCACTTGAACACGTCCTGGGATGGAAACAGTACATGTGCTCATTCACGTGACTCAGAATGCAACGTCCACGTGACCTGTGGTTTGAAAACAATAACTCAGCTTGTCAACCTCATTTCATCGCCTGAAGCGGTATCCAGATTGTAAGTCGTAAAACTGCTCATTTTTTGTTTTTGTTTCTGGGTTCCAGGGCTGGAAACTCGTGCTACCAGAGAATAGACCATTTCACAGATCCCGCGGCTCAACCTCAGCCTCGTTTAGCGTGTAATATATTCTTTAGAAATTGCCTACAACCTGTGAAATTTTTAAGTGTTTCAATTGTTCGTTGATGTGTAAATTCCTTTCATTACTGCGGACTGTAGTCAAATTCTAAAGAATAATTACACGCTGACGAAGCTGAGGTTGAGTAACGGGATCCGTGAGACGGCCTATTCCCCTTCCCCTCCCCTCTCTCCTCAAAATTCCTCCTCGACATCTTCAAGCCCCTGGGTACCTCCTCGGGCAATTTCTCTAATAAAAAGGAATCACCAAACACTTTCAAGATTTGTTTTGCTATAGAGTATTATATACGTTAGTATAATTTCGTCTAAAGGGGTTTTCATCCTCTATTCAAACACCTCGCATCCGCCTCGTTTTTCAACTCGCATCTCGGTGTTTGAAAATCGGATGAAACACTCTTTCACGAGTTAATATATTACTTGAATCTCTTACTTTTACATTTTCCAGAGATATCTCAAAGAACAGCCTTGTCGAGATAAAAGAGCACATGTTCTTGGAGTATAAAAATCTAGTTGCCCTGTAAGTTGGTTGTCAAGCAATTAAAATATTGTACAAGTTGTGAATATACTTTTTATGGTTGACAGCACATGTTGGTCGTTGTTTGACCACAATAGGCCGTTTACATGATGGCGTCATTTGACAATCACTACCAAAATGTTTCACGAATTTTCTTTCTTATTCAAATTTGTTTTCCTCGTGAGAATAGTAAGACAATTGTTGCTAGTTAGCTGAACAAAAGAAAGAGCGCAAGGGAGTCTGGTAGCTGTAGTAAATGACGCTATAATGCATTCCAAGTGACCTATTTGGAATAGATAATGAGATTTAAAGAAATTTATCAGCTGATTGAAACAGCAATTCTTTCTGGTTGGCAGCACATGGTGGTCAGTGTTTGACCACCATTTGGAGCAGATAATGGTCAGATTCAAAGACTTTTATCAGCTGGTTGAAACCTTGGGGTGCATGTTACGTCATAGCCGCCATGTTGGTTGACCAAACAAAGCATTCCTCACTAAGCTTCTCTTCTAATTTACAATAGCATTCGAAAACGATATTCGATAGCTGTTTTTTACCGTAGACGTACTACCCCCATCCGCAAGGATACTTCAAGCGATTTTAACCTAGTGGGGGTAGTGTAGTGAGAGTTTGGTAACTATACAAGAGTTAGCCTAAGGGGGGTAGAGTTGTGATTTTGCTCCCTTTACGAAAGCTTTACGAAACTTCTCCGATGGTGTTCGTTGCCACTCGAGTTGGCGAATTTACGAGTGACTTGTCAGGCTTAATTATATGCTAATCCTTTGCTAATCCCTGCTATTGTTCTTCAACTTTAGTACCGAACAATAGGGCATTTCTTGATACGGTAGCCTAATTTGCTGATTTTTCTTGAAGGGACTTGTCCTACAACAGCATACAAGTAATACAAAGGAAAGTATTCAATGGACTAATGAAACTCAAGACACTGTAAGACACTGATTGAAACTAAAAAAATATGAATCATGAATGATGTTGAGAAACCTGTGCGGGAGGTCGTGGCTCAAGCCTCGGCCGGACCAACACTCAGGGTCTTAAAATAACTGAGAAGAAGGTGCTGCCTTTGTAATTATATCTGCAAATGGTTAGACCTTCAAGTCTTCTCGGACAAGGACTTAAAACCTGAGGCCCTGAATTATTATTCTTATTATTCTTATTATTCTATTATTATTATTATACGAATTATTATTCTTTCCTAGAGATTTAAGTTTCAACTTGCTGCACGAGTGGGACACACTAGACATCACAAAGCAACTGCCATCCTTAACAGAACTCAACATCACAGGAAATCCCTTCTGGTCGCCAGGACAACACATCCGGGACCTTCCAAACATCTCATACATTAGTGGTATCGTGACCTATGCATTACCATATGAGAACAAGAACTGTGTTCTTTGTGAGTTACAAAAACACGCCGACATGAAGAATAGAATAAGCAAGGTTAATTTGGTTACTGTAGATGGCCTCCACTGCTTTGAACTGCTTATTGATTTTGGCGCCAATTTCTCCGCTGTTTGGCATTCAAACTTTTCCATCACCTGTGCGTACAGATACGACCTTTGCAAGTCGCCTCCTTTCACTAAACCACCTTCAAACATCTCTGTTGAATTTATTGACGGCTGTTTCCTAGGAATTAGGACGTGGGGATTACCCAACATTCCAATCGGTATTGCTACGATGATGGTAAACTTTGTCGTTATGGCTACTGTTGCCTTGACACCCAGCCTGTTCAAGAAAGCTAACATGGTTTTAATGGCTAGCATGGGGTTGGGGGATTTTCTGCAAGGATTGTGGTTGCTTATTCTCACCATCGTCCGAATTTCCATGTCAAGTTTGGAGTTTTTCGACAAGAAGATGCCTTATCTCTGCTACAGTCTATTTGCATTGTTAGTGACCGCACAATCTCTTAGTGCCTTTGTTAGTTTTATTGTCACGATTGAACGGTATCTTTGTATCGTCTACAGTACTAAATCCCAATGTACGAATCACTCGTAAAATCGCTATAGCTCTCCTAGTATTGGTAGGGCTGCTTATCTTAGGTGTTAATGTAACACCAGTCGCTCTACAGATGACCTCTCCGTTTACCGATTACTCATGTCTAAACCTTCATGTCCCGAATAAACCATTCTTTTTAGAATCCATCGCTTATGTCTCCGTAATATCTTACGTTGTATCTTACATTCTTTATGCTCGGATTTTTTGGACTGTGCGAAGATCAAGCCTCAATGTCGGCATCCAAAGAGAAGGAAAGCTTGCCAAGCGAATCATTACTGTCATAACTACGAATCTTCTGTTTCTCTTGGGTCCCATGATAGCTGGGCAGCTCCTTGTGACATTGTACGATTTAAGATGGAAAACAAAGATTATATGCTGGAATGCAGTTTTACTTTGGTTTCTTGGTATCAACTCTTTCTTCAACCCACTGCTTTACGCCTTTCGTTTCGAGAGATTCAGACGTTCACTCAAACTGCTGATGAAAGGAAGGCCTAATGAAGTTGGTGTAGTTCCAAGCAACAACTGATCGACTAACACAGCAGACAAGGTTGGGCTAAGAAGGGATTGAAATCTGGGTTCAAACGGTTGATGAAAGGAAGGTCTAATGAAGTTGGTGTAGTAACAAGCAACAACTGATCGACTAACACAGCAGACAAGGTTGGACTAAGAAGGGATTGAAATCTGGGTTCAAATGGTTGATGAAAGGAAGGCTTATTGAAGTTGGTGTAGTTGCAAGGGTTGAAAACTGAGTTTTCAATCAGCTGATAAAAGTCATTGAATCTCATTGAATATCTTTATCTGCTTCAAATATTGGTGAAATATTGACAGAATTGTACGTAGGAAATGGTGAGAAGGACAAGATAAATAGGCTTAGTTTTAGATCGTTTTCATAGGCAGCATTGTGCGTCATTAAACGCCATCCGGTTAGCTCAGTTGGTAAGAGCGTCGGTCTGTTGTGCGGGAGGTCGTGGTTCAAGCCTCGCCCGGACCAACTCTCAGGGTCTTAAAATAACTGAGGAGAAGGTGCTGCCTTTGTAATTACATCTGTAAATGGTTAGACTTTCAAGTGGCTCGGATGAACACTTTAAATGGCGGTGTCGTCTCTCCACACTCATCATTACTAAACAACATCGGAGGGACGTAAAAGAACCACTGAAGACGTAAAGAAACCCTGGCAGTGACCACCCTTAGTGCCTACACCTCATACTAACCACCTCTCGTTCAAAAACTCATTGTGAAGCGCCTTTGAACATATGTATACAGTCAATTCAAAAAACGTTGTCGTCGACCTGCTCAAGCCTACGCGACTGGACCGAAAGGAATATGGGTAAAAATCACTGAAGCGATTAAATATTCGTTCTGAATAAATTGTTCCCGCTAGTAATAAGATAATAATGGCGAGATAATCCATCAAATGCATGTCTTTGGGTTTAGGGAAAGAAAAACAAAGTAGTTATGATTCAGTTCACAATTCCGAAAATATGAAGGCATTAAAAAAAAAGTCTCCTTCAACACTTCCCGCTCGCCTACAAAGTTGGTGCTGTAAACCAGGCATAACTAGTCAGATAAAATTATGGAGTCAACTTGGCTTCAATGATTGCTACCCAGAGTTCCTTTCGGTCCAGTCGCGTAGGCTTGAGTTGGTTGACGACAACATTTTTTGAATTGACTGTATGGAAAAGAGCGTTATATAAATAGATATCATTATATATCATTATAGGATTAATAATAATCATTTATTCTATTTTTAGTGTATTCCATCTGAAACAATATACTAACTACATGTAGAGAGTTAATTGCTGTATATTTACTTTTTATTTCAAATTTACGAGACCAACAATGCCCTTTGGTCTTGGAATGCACTATTCAGTATGCAGTATTCAGTATTCGACCTTTTTTGAAATAGATGTATATTATAATTCAAGTGCAGGTTGCTAATCGGTCTCAGATTTCAGATTTCAGATTTCATTGGACTACGTTTTTGGAAATAGGTGTATGACTATTCCAGCGCAACGCGCAAAAGTATGACCACATTTAATCGCATACTTCTATGCACAGGCTTTTTCCTGCCAAACACTAAGCGTTTACAAGCCTTAGCTGCCAACTTCGCATCGAAATGTGTCGGTTTAACGAACAGAACCCGTGCATGGTAGTATGTGAATACATTTAATGTGGTCGAAAATTCCAAATCTTTTGTCAAATTGTGAGAAAAATTGTGAGTTGGGTAAAAAGAAAGCTTTTTGTCACCAAGTCCAAATATCTTGTCAAAGTCAGCCAACATGGGGGCTAAAAAGCCATATACACATCAAGAATTGAAGACTTAGCTCTATCATAATAAGTAGTGGAAATCCTGAAAGAACTCTAAATCTTTACTCTCTTTAAGGGTTGAGTTAGAAGAGAACGAGTTGTTTACCTTAATATAAAAGCTTAATTGCAATCATCTTGAGATTCTTTAACGTTGTTGATTTACGATTAAGTGTGTAATGATCAAATCGATACCTTGTTTACTAACGTTAAAGGGGCACTTGGACATGGATGGAAAGTGGAAATGACTTCAAACTTAATTGGTTTAACTTTTCTATTTGGCACCAATAGTAGCAAAGCAACATATTTTCTTCACAGTACGTCAAAAGTGGCGGATAAAAAAGATCAATCATAGAGTACTATAGGTTTTGCTCATTTGTGTTGGATTCGGCGAGATGCGACGTCTAGACTGGACCTAAGTTATATATTAGTCATATCTTAGTTATATATTAGTTATATAATATTTATGTATTAGCTATATATCATTTCATATATCGTAGAGTCCCACCTGACAGGCGCATTTGGACACATTGGAAAATGCTGCGATATAAATAAAGTATTATTAGTATTAGTACTATCTAAATCATGAGCAAATGATGTCATTTACTCAAGCCTGTTGTTCTTTTAACTTTTAAACCAAACTTTCTTGGTGAGAAATGCAGAATTTTTTGGTAGAGTAAATCTTGAAAGTCATCTATATTCATCGTTAATTTACTTCAACTAGAAGTAATTACTTTCCAAATTTGATGGATTTTCGCCTAAGTGCCCCGGTTTTAAGAGTTTTACTTAGACAAAGTAAACATCGTCCAGCATTGAATCAAACTTCACTGGAATAATCTTTAAGGGTCTAACCATCACTGGTTAAAGTTTTTTCTTGATATCCCGATTAATTTTTTACGAAATTCTAATGGGGTCAAAAATAATCCGTAATCGTTAAATTTAGTGACGAATTATTTTTCTACTTTTAAAAACACTAAAAACCCTTGATTTTAAAACCCTAACACGGGCGCCTCATTTTATTGTATGTTTGTCTGAATCGATAGCAGTTTAAAAAGTTTCAATATTTACCAAAGAAATCACGGAAGGACAGGAAAATTCCTGTTCTGTCGCAATTTAAAAAACTAAAAGCAGCGCAATCAGCATATTCGTTATCTTTTGTGAGTGGACTTCTATCAAGAGCAGAGCGAACACGGAAAATAGACTCAAACGAAGCATGAAAGTCTTAATACTATTTCCTTTTATTGTTTTCTTTGGCGGAGGTTTCGCACAAACGCAGGTAAGTCTTTTGCCACAATTTATCTTACCTTTTATTTTAACTTTTAATTTTTGGTTTCCTTCCTTCCTTCCTTGCTTCCTTGATGCCTCCCTGCCTGCCTGCCTGCCTGCCTGCCTGCCTGCCTGCCTGCCTGCCTGCCTGCCTGCCTGCCTGCCTGCCTGCCTGCCTGCCTGTTCGTTCGTTCGTTCTTTCGTTCGTTCGTTCGTTCTTTGAAAGTCTTTTTGTATCGTATATAGCCAATGCTATAACATGTCCGAGTAGAGTCGCTTGTTGCGTTCTAGTTTCTCATGCATCTCGAGGGTACCGGTTTTTCGAGTTTGAAATTCCATGAGGTTTGCGTATATTTGCGATAGCACGCAGACGTTTTGGATAATTTGGATGCAGGTTTATAACACGCAGTTTTTCACATGTCTTCTTTATTATGTGTGTATCAGCAGAGTTGTGTCAATAAGGTGGCGATCCCACAATGCCTTCCGGCCCTAGCCAACTACCTTCAGTCCCAGGCTTCACTCCTACAAAACTTGAGTCAAGAACTTCAAACTGCTAAACAGGAAACTGAAAAGGTGAAGGCGTCTCTAGGTAGGTACCAGTCTCCGGCTATCACAGCAGCCTTTGAACCAACAAACTTAACAAACAAACACTATTTATTCGCATTATATTGCGAAAGGAGAGACATATATATTATTACATGATAAAAGCTTGATATCGTTTTTATTCACGAGATTTCATATCACGGAACAGGCGAGTTCATGCACTTCTAATACCAACTATCAATCTTTTGTCAACAGGACAGTGGCCCGCGGGCAGCTACTGTATTCTGGCCAGCGGTGGATGTCCAAAAGGCTTCACTAAGAAGTCAGGGCACATGCGGGCTCTGAACATGTACAGCCACACTCCAACCTACATTCAACCGGTTCACTTTGGAAGCAGCAGAATCACTTGCCATGGTAAATGCGGACAGTATGGAAACTGGGTTGGGGATTTGTATATCTCAGCTTGTTGCAAGTAGATATCCCGACTAAACAACCAGTTATTTGAGAATATCGTTGGAAAACGAAAAAATAAAATAAAATAAAATGAATAATGATTAAACAGGGGACCTAACAAGAGCGTATGATTAAAATAAAACACGAATAAAACATGAAAGTGTAATTTATTGCCGTCCCGTAACATTTCGAGTGTTATCTCGTGGGTGGTCACGTGATGGGTGCGATCTACTCGTCTTTTTGTTGGTTCTTTTTCGTCCCGTTAACGTTGTCTTTATTCTTTCCAAAAAAAAAAAAAATGAATAAAACATTAATAGCGTAATTTATTACTGTCCCGTAACATATCGAGTGATATTCCGCGGGTGGTCACGTGATAGGTGTTGTTAATGACCCGGTCCGTGCTCTTGCCTTGTTTGTTCTTGTTCGTCTCGTTGTCTTTATTCTTTTCAATAAAACATGAATAAAACATAGAAGTGTGATTTATTCCTGTCCCGTAACACATCGAGTGTTATCCCACGGGTGGTCACGTGATAGGTGTAGGTTATGACCAGGTCCGTAATCTTGTCTTGTTTGTTCTTGTTCGTCTCGTTGTCTTTATCCTTTTTGCAGTAAAACATGAATAAAGCATCAGTAATGTTAATTTATTCCATTCCCGCAACATATCGAGTGATATCCCGCGGGTGGTCACGTGATAGGTGCGATCTACTCTTGCCTTGTTTGTTCTTGTTCGTGTAAGTTGTCTTTATTCTTTCCAATAAAACATGAATAAAACATTAGTAACTGTAATTTATTGCTGTCCCGTAACACATCGAGTGATATCCCTCGGGTGGTCACGTGATAGGTGTTGGTTATATGGTTATACGTTGCTAGTTCTTGTTTGTCTCGTTGTCTTTATTCTTTCCAATAAAACATGAATAAAACATCAGTAGTGTAATTTATTCCTGTCCCTAACCCATCGAGTGATATCTCGCGGGTGGTCACGTGATAGGTGTTGGTTATGGCCCGGTCCGTACTCTTGTCAGCTTGTATTACGTTGCCAGTTCTTGTTCGTCTCGTTGTCTTCCCAGCGTTCACCACAGAAAACACCAACCCGGCGTGCTTTGCGATTATTTCAATCCCAGAATCTCCAGGTACATTTAGACTGTTTAGATTAGCGAATTTCAAACTTCTATTCCTAGTTTATAGTTTTTCATGGCTTGTTTACCTTCTTCTTTGGTTTTACTTGTTATGTTTTTGGAGGCTAATGGCGGACGAGAATCCATGGTGGCTCTTTGTACGATTTCTTGTTTCAGACTCAAAGGAATCCTACTAAAACTCACTCGTTGTTCCTCTACAACTAAGTTCTCTCTCAAACGAAGACTCTTTGCTTCAAATATAGCTAAAATCATTCAATTTTAGAGCCTTTAAGACACCTTTTTTCCCTGAATATTTCGTCTTGAGTCGCTTTGAAAGACAATGCAAAGACTGTGAATTGTAATTTGCGCGCCATTATTACAAAGCACATGGTTTCACGATCAAACGCCCTGGAAATGCTTCTTCCTTACTTCTTAAACCGCTTTTATCATTTTATTTCATCAACCTAGCCTTAAAAATATGTTTTGTGATCATCAAATCAACTTTCAACGGATTCCATGTATTGAATGTACTATGTATTTAGTCCAAATTATTTTCAGTTTCTAAGAAAATAAGCTTACTAAGCTTATACTTTATGGTAAAATCTTTGACTTTTATACATTGGCATCCATATATCCTGAGTTTAAGTTTTTTTTAAGTCTGTAGATAGATTTATTATGAGTTAGAAGTTGTTTTAAGCTTCGTTAGTCGATTTCAAGTATGGAAATTGACAAACTTGGTTGAAATCTACCAAGTCTAGCATGTACTGTGTCTAGTTTACCTCTGAATGACAATATTATAAGCCATTGAAACAATATAAAACTTATAATTATTTACTTTCAGCTTTCTAGTTTGCTTAAAAATGTATTACTTTGTAAGTTGTTTTGGCTTTAGCTCAGACTTTTTTTAAAAATACATTGCATTTTTACTCATTTCTTGGCATAACAGTCAAACAGCACTAGTGTTGAAATGAATATTTTTGACTGAAAATTACCAAAAAAAATATTTCTTCATTACAAACTGATTAAAAAATTTATTGATACCCTGAAACAGCCTCTGTTTTGATCTAAGTCAGAGCAAAGCTAAATGAGTGAAGGCATAGCTAACTCACAGATAGAACCCTGAAACGACCTCTGGGTTGAACTAAGTCAGGGCATTGCCAACTCACAGATTGAACCCTGTAACAACCTCTGGGCTGATCTACGTCAGGGCATGGCTAACTCACAGATTGAACCCTGAAACAACCTCTGGGCTGATCTAAGTCAGGGCATTGCCAACTCACAGATAGAACCCTGAAACAACCTCTCGGCTGATCTAAGTTAGGGGAACGGATAACTCTCGGCATCAAAACACAGCATTCAGAAAGACAATGTATGATGACATAAGTGAAAAAAAAACTCAAGAGATATTTCATTGTAATGTATATGCATATTTCATATATGTTTTTCTGTTATTTTCCATTGGTTTTATTATTATAAAAAATATGCCACAATCAACACAGTCCTACTACTGAGCCCAATTATGCGAAGTGTTTATAGCTCTATCTGACAGATAAACCTTATACAGTTGATGAATTTATTGGATTTATTTTAACAGGCAAGCACAGGTGGTGTAGCAGTTAGAGTGCTCACCTCTCACCAATGCGACCCGAGTTCGAGTCCTGCCGGGTTCGGTGTCGTATATGAGTAGAGTTATTTGTTGGTTCTCTCCTGTGCTTCAAGGGTTTTCCGGGTTCTCCAGTTTTCCTCCCTCCGCAAAAATCAACTCCTAAATTCCAATTCGATCACAGTTATTTGCTCTCTGATGGGTCAAAAACTGTGCTTTATTAGTAAACGGAGCATGGTGCTGATGCCATCTGTGCATGCAAAGTGCTGCTAGATCCTGCAACTGTCTTTCTTTTTGCTGAAATAAATTCAATGCCAAAATAATTTTAGTAGAGCTATATAATGAAACGGCCATGGTGTGACACAGCTTCTTATACTTCTTTCGTGCTTACATCACTTTCTGCATGCTTTATTACTCAACAGAGAACATAAAAAGCTGTTTTATTTATTAAATGTTATGGTATATATTTAGGTTGAAGCGATAGCATTCACCTGTGAATCACCATGGAAACAGTCCATTTAGAACAGATGCCTCCCACTGAGAAAGAACTTGATGAACAAGAAAAAGAAAATACTCTTGAAGGTATGAATACAGCTGTAAGTTGATTAAGGAAGTCAGGATAGACCCCTTGCAGCACTTTGGAATCCCAGGGGGGGGGGGGGGGGACCTCCAGTATGGACTATATGGGGATGATCTGCTGAACAGGGTATGGTTTCTCGAGCTTCTTGTCATAAACAGGGTATGTAATTTCACTCAAGTTCCAAGTTCTTCCTGAGTTTCCTGTCATATTCAGGGTTTCTACTTTCGTATTGACCAAAATGCGAGCCGACATGATAATTGAAACACGAACTCAATGGAATTAATTATATCTTTTGTCATAAACAGGGTCTACAAATTTAAGTTTTTTTGTCATAAACACTGGGTACCCCTTTCAGAATCCCAGCGGAACACCCCTACCCAAATTCTGGCGGAGTACCCCCCGGGTTTGGAATGCAGCTCAATACTTAAAATACTTTTTTAAATCAATCATTCTGTTTAAGATACAAATTAAAAATTGGAAGGGGGGGGGGGGGGGGGGGAATGGAAACCCCTACAAATTTCCCCCTGGATCTGTACTAAGTTTGTTTACCTACGCACTGACACATGCAAAAGAACAACAACAAAGAAGACAGCTTCAGTCCTGCTAATTTTCAATATTATTCCCAACCTCTTCCAAACTTTTTTTATGGTATAAAAGACATATCTTGTGTATTATTGTATTATTCTCCCCCATGTTAAGGGAAGCACGGGTAGCGTAGTGGTGAGAGCGCTCGCCTCTCACTAATGTGACCCGGGTTCGAGTCCCACTGAGCTTGGTGTCATATATGAGTAGAGTTTGTTGGTTCTCTCCTGTGTCGTATGTAAGTAGAGTTGTTTGTTGGTTCTCTCCTGTGTAGTATGTGAGTATAGTTGTCTGTTGGTTCTCTCCTGTGTAGTATGTGAGTAGAGTTGTTTGTTGGTTCTCTCCTGTGTAGTATGTGAGTAGAGTTGTTTGTTGGTTCTCGCATGTTTGTCGCATGTGAGTAGAGTTGTTTGTTGATTCTCTCCTGTGCTTTGAGGTTTTTCTGGGTTCCCCGGTTTTCCTCCCTCCGCAAAAATCAACTCCCAAATAATTCCAATTGGAATTACAGTGGATGAATAGCTACTCTGTAGAAATGCCACTGTTAAATCCCATGTATTTATTTATTTTATTTTATGTCATTCTTATCCTTTGTGACTTATATCCTGTTATTAACGATGAAACTAAAAGCTAATTATAACATTTTCTTAATTTTTTAAAAAATAATGATAATAATAATAATGATACTTTATTTAAATAAACCTTAATAGTCTATGCATTTTCTTAATTATTTTATTATTTTATTATTATTATTGATATTAATTATACAGTTTCTCATTAATCCCATATAGGTAACTGTCCAATTATTTTCCTAATTGGACAGGTCTTGTTGATATGGGATTAATTAGGCAGCTATATAATTAATAGGTAATGGGATTTCATGCTCCCCAATCAAGAAATAATTAGACTCAAAAAATTCCTCTGACTGCCAAATTAGACTGGGCTTACAGCCTCATCCAATTTTGTCAGTCCTCGGAATTTTTCTTGTCCAATTATTTCTTAATTGGACAGCATGGAGTCCTATTACATTTACTAATAATATTATTATTATTAATTATAACATTTTCTTAATTATTTTATTATTATGTGTAGAAACAGTTGAGGAAACCTGCGAAGCGTCAGGTGGTGGAGAATCTGTGAATCATGAGGCAGATCAACCAGTCAACCCAACAGAACAAGAGGTTATTGGCTTACTATTGGCTCAGCAACATGTGTTCTCTAATGGAAATGCCGAAGCTGAATCTGTCAAAGCAGTTGCTATGGTACCAAGTGAAGTGCTTCAAGATGAGACTGTTGTAGAAGAGGTAAGAATCCTTGAAGTTTCGGCATCCCAGGGGGTACTCTTGTCCGTTTAGGGTAGGGATGTGCCGCTGAGCCCTCTGAACTCTGACCCTGTTCCAGAGTAAAATCGCTGAAATTCATACCCTTTTCCAGAGCAAGATATGGCTGAAAACCATACCGGTATTGCGAAAATGGATACCCTGTTCCATAGAGGAGAGAGCGTGATTTCATATACCCTGTCCCAGAGTAAGCACGATTTTATATACCCTGTTCCAGAGTAGAATAGCTGAAAACAAAAAAAAAAAGATTAGTTACTTGCTCAGCAAAGGAAAAAACTAAACAAAGTAGCAATAAGACACATCAGACTTTGTAAAACTTAACTTTGAAAGTGAAAGTATTATAGGGCTCGTCTAGATCTTGCAATGTATATTCTAAAGAATTCCATTTGTTTTTGATATAGGTAACTGAGCAATCTAATATTGACAACAAACCAGACCATGAGATCATTGTTGGTCAGCAGTGTGAACAGGAGAGTGCAACAGCTTCAATCATGGAAACTGTACAACAATCTAGCGAAGGTAAATAGCTGCAATAAAGAGGATTGAAACTTTTTTTTTAAAGTCTAAATTCTACTGGGACTCTACAGAGTACAATTTGGGATTTAATTGTACTCCTGTTGTCAAATAATTTTGTTGAATGTATTATAATGAATTATGAAATAGCTTTTTATAAATCTCGCGTTGTAATTGATTGGGGAGGGTGTGCTTTATGAGAGCACACAGCGAGCATGAGCACTTTTAGTTGCATCATTCCTTTTTAAAATAACGGTTATTGTAATTTGTATTTCATAAAAGAAACAAAGATTAACTTGTTTGCTGTGCTGTGTGCTCTGCTATACCATATACATCTCCTAACACTTCTCTCGTGTTCTTCCAACCCCCTCTGGCTTTATGACTGCAAACAGGCTGCATACACATGCATTTTCTATTTCTTCATTATATTACTTTTGTTTCTGTGTATATATATGTATACATTATACCTAATTTTCTCCTTTCTTATATTTATACTTTTAGGTTTTTAATCACAGATTTTAGTATAGATTTTACTATAGATTTTATTTAGATTTTCATTGATTTTATATTGCTGATCAGTGGTTTATACCAGCTGTTCTATCGTGTCCAGCTGATCGGTTTTTTTTAATTAGGATAAATTGGGATATTATCATCATCATCATCATCATCATTATTATCATTATTATTATTATTGTTATTAGTGTGTTATGAGTGGGGAGTTGACTAGCTGGCCCAAAATTAAATTTAAACTTTTGAAAAATTTATTATAAATTATAAATAACTTGATGTGTCTCCACAGATCACAACCAGCAAAACACTGACAGCTTTGTGCCTGTCCAGTCCAGCCTGGCTGCATCAGATCTTGTACAGTCAGTGGTTGTCAGTACAGCAGGGGGTGCTGTCTACCTTGAGCAACAAGCTATAGCATTGACAGAGCTTCCTGCCGGAGTACATGCTATTCCTGCAACAGGATTTGAAGGAGGTTGGTACATGTGTACAGTAATGATATTAATATTATATTATTATCATCATCATCATCATCATCATCATCACCATCACCATCACCACCACCATCATCATCATTACCACCATCATCATCATCATTGTAATCATCATTATCACTGCAATCATCATCGTCATCAGTCTCCTACTCCCCCTCCCCCTCCTCCTCCTCCTTATCATCATCATCACCATCACCCCTTGCAACATCATCATTGTAATCATCATTATCACCACAATCATCATCGTCATCAGTCTCCTCCTCCTCCCCCTCCTCCTCCTCCTCCTCATCACCATCACCTCCTTGCAACATCATCATCATGATGATCATCACCATTACCACCTTGCATCATCATCATCATCAGTCTCCTCTTCCTCCTCCTCCTCCTCCTCATCATCATCACTTCATCATCACTTTGCATCATCATGATGATGATCACCATCACCACCTTGCATCATCATCATTGTAATCATCTCCATTATTATCATCACCATGCATCATCATCATCATCATCTATTATTACCACCCTCAGCACTCTATACCAACATGATAATCATCGTCACTAACCATTTATTGATAAAAATAATAACAAAACAATGATTAAATTTATAGCAACTTATGTGCACCAAACATCCGATGGCACAAGCTACGTTATAACCTCCGAGGGCGCTACCTTTGAAGCCCCTACATCGGTTACCATGGGCAACATTGAATCGAGTTCTTCAATGGTAACGACGACAGGAGAGACAGTAGATCATAGTGGAATCCTGGAACAATATGCCCAGGTGCATCAGGGTAGCCAATCAGAGCATGGCGACCATGCAGGTACTTTGTACGTGCTGCATGAGGACCCAGATTCCCAGGATTCACTCGACCAAGAAGCACAGGTAGGGATTGGTAACTAGGTCTTTTTATGTGTTATTTTATTCATTAATTATTAGTTTGTTTATTTATTTTGCTCGGATGACCACATTGAATAGTAGTCCTGTCTAACTTAGGCCCCGTCCACACGTATCCGGAAATTTTTGTATCCGCAATTTTTTTTTTGCGGATACGGGTTGCGTCCACACGTGTACGGAAATTTTTGTATCCGTATCCGGAAATATTCGAAAACGGTCTCCAGAGTGGAAATTTTCGAAAACGCTCCGAATACGGATACGAGTGGACGGTCGTATCCGCAAATTTTCGAATACGATGACGTAAACACGATTTTGCGCATGCTCAATAAGAAAAACTATCCGTCAAAGGGACTAGGCACTAGCGTGCATCAGGGCGGATCATGAAATTTCCGGATACGTGTGGACAGTGAAAACAATTCAAAAACGATTCCAATACGCTGCGTGTGGACGCGAACATTTTTGTATCCGCAAATAAATTTCCGGATACGTGTAGACGGGGCCTAAGATTTTGGTAAAAGCGTCGGTCTGTTAGTGTGGCTGGTCGTGATTCAAGCCTCGGCTGGACCAACACTCCAAGGGTCTTACTGCAGTTTTTCATTTTCTGTGGACTCAGACATTCCAACGACTTGTAGTGAAATGGGTTTTTCGCTACCGTCTATCAAAACTAATTAGTCGGTACCTTTCATGTTTCCGATTGACGGCTGCGTAGAACCCATTTCACAACAAGTCGATGGAATGTCTGAGTCCACAGAAAATGTAAAGCCGCAGTAAAATAACTAAGGAGAAGGATCTGTCTCACAGGAAAAAAAAACGGATTCCCAAATTGGGAATTGTTGGGAATTTCCTTCTAATACCCAATAGAAAAACAAAATTCCCAACAAACTAACATTGGGAATCAGTACCACGTTCCCAATTTCGTTCTCTCTGAGAATTGGATGGGAATTTGTTGGGAGTTCAAGGAAACTTCCAACAAATTCCCAATTTGGAAATCCGGGATTTTTTCCCTATGTCTTTGTAATTACATATGCAAGTGGTTAGACCTTCAAGTCTTCTCGGACAAGGACTTAAAACCGTTGGCCCCGTCTGTCTTCACTATATAACCCTGTATGAGGCGGACGTAAAAGATCCACTGAAGATGCCGGTGACGACCATCTTCAGTGCGCAAGCTAGCACTACAGGGTCCATAGTACGTTGGTAAAGGCTATTGTGGTGTCCCTGCCCTCACGGGACAGACAAAATATATATTAGTATAGAGGCGAGTGTAATTAAAGAACTTTCAAAACATTACGAGTGTCTATTAATTCCAAATTGTACGAGAAGATCGTGCGATTTTTTGTTTACAGTTCACTCAACAAAATTTCAGTAAAAAATGCGAAGCAACGGCCGTTCATCTTTGTCTATTTGGCGGCCGATTTTCAGTCCATCGCGCAACTGAAATGCATAAAAAAGATCAGTTCTTATTAGTTTTTGCGGGGTTTTTTTGCTGTTGACATTTTTTTTGGCCGTGTTTCCATAGCGACTTAATTCGATACTCCTACGGAGTACCATTAACGCTATAATTGTACTCCTCTCGACCAATCAGAGTCGAGTTATTTTGTTGAGTGTACTATAAATATAATAATTTCTATTTTTCAGGCAACTCCTAAAAAGATCTACCACTGTAGTATTGATGGTTGTGGCAAGCAGTTTTCAACAACCTATCGCCTCAAGGCTCATGGTCGCAGCCATACTGGTGATACATTCCGATGCGAAGAGGAGGGGTGCAATAAATCATTTATAACACATAGTGACCTAACGAAGCATGTCAGGACACACTCTGGAGAAAAGCCGTACAGATGTGACCACGAGAACTGTGGACGAGTTTATACTACAGCACACCACCTCAAGGTAGATAACAGGACAGGGATTTATCATTCACGTGTTGAATTAAGCATTTACCTCCAGAGAAATGCTTCCTGTTAAAATTGTTACAAATGTTGAATTACGCGTTAATTTTTCGTATCACGATGTTTATATATAGCCGTTTGCATTGCTACGCGGCCACCCCAGACAAAAATCGCGACGTGCACTTTGCAATAGACTGCCGTCAATCGAACACGTTGACGTCATTTACAGGCGTGTGTGATTCAAAAGGCGCCAAAACTTGTCGATTGTTTACAAGTATTATGAGCCACACTCACCGGGCCTATCCGGGCCGATCCAAACGCGTGTAAATGACGTCAACGTGTTTGATTGACGGCAGTCTGTTGCAAAGTGCACCTCGCGACTTTTGTCTGGGGTGGCCGCGTAGCAATACAAATGACGGTAAGGCGTGTTAAATCCTCCGTCTCGCTGCGTCAAAGCAGCTCAATAGACCCCTTGCATATGACATCAAAGCAGCTCAATTTGGAGGACAAAACAAAATAATTTCAATCTCCTGAGAATTGGAAATCCATTATGTCCTCCAAATTAAGCTGCATTCCGGAATGGCTAATTAATAGTCTGACTTTTTATTTAATTGACAGGTCCATGAACGAGCGCATACCGGAGAAAAGCCTTTCAAATGCACATTTAATGACTGCAACAAAGCCTTTGCAACTGGTTATGGTCTGAAGAGTCACACACGAACACATACTGGTGAAAAGCCATACAAGTGCCTGCACGAGGAATGTGGCAAAGCATTCAAGACATCAGGCGATTTGCAGAAACACATCCGTACCCACACTGGTGAGATATGACAAACTTTAGTCATGAAATACGATGAGGGGGTAAAACATTTGACTAAAACTCGTAAACTACCCTTTCCCCCTTTTTTGTTGGGCTACGTGGATTTGGCGGGAATTTTCGCGCCAAAACGCGCGTGTGCTCGTCTTATTTAACATCAAATTATGCACAAATACCAGTGGTAAAGTAAAGAATGCACGACTTGAACCTACGTAACAATACAAACACTATGAAACTTCACCGAAATTTAAAACTGGAGTATTTAAACGTCTCCCAAACTTTTCTTTCTTTTCTTTTCTTTCCTTTCCTTCGTTGGCAATGAAATTTTTTATTTATTTTTGAAATAGGTGTATACAATTTTGTTTCACGGACCAGTAAAATCACTTTATGACCCTAGCGACGATAGTAGGCACATTAGTAGCACACAACACCGGTGCTTCCCAAACTTTCCTTTCCTTTCTTTTCCTTTTCTTTCCTTTCCTTCGTTGGTGATTTTTTTTTTTTTTTTTGTTTTTTGTTTTTTGTTGAAATAGGTGTACACAAATTTGTACACAACTTGTTTAACGGACAAAGTAAAATCAGTTTACTAGGCACATTAGCACACAACACCGGTACTTCTCAACAGTATTATACTGGAGCATCTCTATGTTTTGTTTGCTTTAGGAGAGCGTCCATTCAAGTGTCCGTACGAAGATTGTGGTCGTGCTTTCACCACCTCGAACATACGTAAGGTTCATATGCGTACACATACCGGCGAAAGACCTTACATTTGCGAAGCTACTGGATGTGGACGGGCATTTGCTAGTGCTACGAACTTCAAGAATCATTCCCGTATTCACACCGGTAAGTCAATAGAAGTTTTGCATCATCACGTGACGGCAGCCATGTTAGTTTTGCATGAGAAAGAATTTCCGAGAGCAAAGGGATTTTATTTGTTCTGCCATCTAACCACAGGCAGTCCAAGTTGTATTATAAGCGTCGGCATGTGATGGTGCAAAGCCTAAACAGACCAATAATTCCTGTCACTGGGTTAAACGTGCGGTGCGACTTGCCGTTATGGCTATTTGGGTAACAGAGCAAATATTCCTGTCACTGGTTAAAAAAGTCACTGTACGGCCGTGACGTGACGTTTTATGACCGTGACAGTCACGCCATAGCTATTAAGGTTAGAGCAAAAAACGGCTTAATGCCTAACAGGTTTCACAACTCAGTTGATCGAATTAGAATTCAGTGGAAATAGGAAAAATCGTAGAAACCGGAGGAAAAACCCTCGAAGCACAGGAGAGAACCAAATAACAACTCTACTCACATATGACACCGAGACCGGCAGGGCTCGAACCCGGGTCGTATTGATGGTTTTCACGGCAGCCATGTTGGAGGAACTTAACAAGCGCTATTCTTTTGTTATATACTCCAACATGGCCGTCGTGTCTTTTATTATTTAATTCTCTTGAGAAATGATTGTTGAAAACCATCAATTGGTGAAAGGCGGCGCATGCATTAGTAGCCCACACCACCCGTGTTTCCCGACCGTGACTTGACGTTTCGTGACAGTCACGCTATGGTCAATTGGATTATTGGTCTAAATTGGAAATGCTACTTTTCAGGTGAGCGCCCTTACTTGTGTCAAGTTCATGGCTGTAACAAACGCTTCACCGAGTACTCTAGTCTGTACAAGCATCACGTGGTACACACCCATAACAAACCGTACACCTGTAATATATGCAACAAGACCTATAGACAGACATCTACTCTAGCCAATCATAAGCGCACTGCTCACGGAGAAGTGGAAGGTAAGGGATATGACACTAAAGAAAAACGTTTGCGCATGCGTGCATTTCAGCACGTTTTCTAAGAATTTTGAAGAGTTTGAGTGAGAAAATAAATGTTTGTTTTCTCCAAGTATACTAAAAAGTTCGAGAGTATACTTTTGTCAAACCAAGATACTGTATTAAGAAACACAATATGAAAGAATTAGCCTTAAGTTTCAAGCATGGACACTAAGTTTTGGTATTTTGTGAAATCCAATTTATCAGGCATGTTTGAAAGTCAAATTTCTTACATATGTTTTGACTAATTTGCACACGGATTCAGAGCATGCGCAGACGTTTTTCACTCGTGTCGTATACCATATATCCGTTAAAAACTTTGTAAGAAATTGCATAAATTTGAATAAATTAGTACGTTCAGTATTCCTCAGTAGATTGTAGACCTACAAAACTTTGCTCTAATTTGTACAATTCTGTTAACTTTTTCACGGACATAAGGTAGGCACTCTAATAATCCGTAATTTTAAAATGTAAAAAAAAGGTAAAGGTTATTTATTTTACTTCAATAACGCGGGGAGTGGTTGCCCAAGTCTCCCAAGCATAGGGCTCATGTTTAATGCTCTCGAAGGTGCGCCCTCTACCCCCCTCTTACTATCAGTGCTCCTTTGTACGGGTACCATTTAAAGCTAATTAAAGCTACACAGAACAGAGAGAAGTCGAAACAGACGTGGAGTTCCTGAGGATCGAACTATGGACCTCTAGCTCTGAAGGCCACGCGCTAACCAACTGAGCTACGCCTGCTCCTTGAAATACAAATAATGTATCACAAATAATCCGTAATTCTTTATTCTAGTGACCAATAATCTGTATCCCTTTTCCAAAAACCCCTAAAAATCTACATTCCTGAACCCCTAACAGGTCCTCATTGTTTTCTCTTTTGATTAGATTTTGATGAAGACGGTTCGCCCGCAAGCAAGCGTCAGCGGATACAGTACACAGAGATGCCAGGTCACCACGCCTATGCCCAAGTAGTGACAGACGAACAATCAGTAGCTGCTATCCAAGCAATGGATGGCACACTGGCCGATATGCAGCAAATCACTGAAGGCACACAGATAACCATTCCGGTTGCCATAGCAACAGAGTCGGGTATTGAAGTGCATGACGCGCGTGGCTTACAGCATTCGATCGCGTTGTCAGAAGGTGAACAGATCCCAGCCACTCACATGGTCGATGGCAATGGTCATGAGATTGACATCGTCTCATCTCCAAACACAGTCGTTGTGACGTCGTTAGAAGGCGGGGCCATCGTGACTCAGGCAGGTGGAGAGACACAGAGATACCAGGTAGTTCATACTGGGCTGCCTGGCGAGGAAGGCGTGACGGAGGTCGTACATGTGCAGATGGTGAAGGAGGGAAGCGAGGAGATCGCACAAGAAAATGCTGATCGAGAAAACGCTGAAAATATGGAAGGAGGTAATTAATATATTACGATAGGTAATAACAGTTAAAATAGTACTGCGATTAGTATTATCCCTCACCATCATTATCATCTACCATCAACAGCCAAAAACAAACACCACCACCACCTCCAACACAGAAACCCCCCCCCCAACAACAACAACGACAACAATACAACAACGTCATAATCACCATCACTATATCGATATATTGTACCATAAAGTGGCTCTTCTTCCACTGGATTTCAAGTGGAATTTAGAAGTAAATTTTTGCGGCGTATGGAAAAATCAGAAAACTTTATCGAATCACAGGAGAGAACCAATAAGCAACTGTAACAGGTGATCTCGCGCAGTCACTTCCGTTTACTATTAACCAATCAGAAGCATTTTTGTTTCATCGCTAAAAGTTTCATGATGGCTTCAAAATGGAGTCGTATTTCGAGTTCACCTTTTTGAAATACGTCCTGATATATTACTTTACTTTGAATAATTCTACGTTACATGTACCAGAAAAGCTTCCTCTTGCTCTATCGGGAACTAAAACTAATAAAAGCAAAGCATAAATGTAATAAAAGTAAGCGAGATCGGCGTTGCCTTGATTGGTCACCAGCCGCCATTTTGATTACCGTGAGATATCATGAAATAGGAGGCCAGACTACCTGGTACTCACATACGAGACCGGCATCAGATCATCATGATTGCTATCATCAAAATTGCCCTATTTCACTATGACGTCACATCAAAACAATCTATTGTTTAAACGCAAAGGATCATGGTCGTCGGAGGGGGTCAAATCAACGCAAATTCACCGAAAATCGTTCTAAAACCCGTATCAATCCACGAAGAAAAGTAGAATAGCCAGCAAAGGCTCATAATATTTTTGAGTACATATCTACACATATTATATCTGAAAACCAGGCCATTTTAGATTAAACTGTTTCGCTAGGAGCAAATTTTGTTGAATTTTCTATTGGATTTGGCTATTCTATCCCCCACATAAACAAGCAGTGACGTCATAGTGAAATAGGGCAATTATGATTCTTATTTATTTTCATCAAAGGGGTTATCCTTTTCTTAACTTGTTTTAGTCGAATTCCTAAATGGTTAAAATGCTCCTTTCTCCCCCTTTTAGCCGAGCCAGGCGTGCTTATCGAGCACCAACGAATCCTCCACGCCAAAGCCACCTTAGATGAGGTCCTGGCTTCTCAAATCAACGAGCAAAACACGCAAGAAATAAGTACATCAGAACCGTAGTGAAAACATTAATCGAACTAGTTTCCTTTAAAGTATGTTGATACATTAAATTACAAAGTCAACGTCGGGTTCAAAACAGAACATAAAAGCTGAGACCGAAAGTTATTCTGTGAAATGACATAGTTATTCATTTGAAGTACACAGTCGATATAAAACATGTGTTCAAAGCCTCCTTGCTTTCTGTCAGTGAAACAATTTATAAGCATTCTACTAGTTTTAAAAATCGTAGAAAGAATAAATAGTGATACAAATAATTGCGTTGTGCATCATATCAAGGTTTTGAGTTTTTTTCTTTCCTTTTTTTTTTTTTTTTTTTTTTTTTCGTTATCTTGACTTAATCGTAAATTTAGGCACTGCCTAAAAGCGAAGCTCCCAATAGCACAGGGTGCCCAATTTAGATTACTAGATACATCTAATTAAAGTACCCATGTATCATTTTGGTCTCAGCTGCCATGTTCTATGCTTTGAACACGTTAAGGATTTTGCGATTGAGTCTATACAGTGTGAACTTTGTAGACCCTGTTTATAGAGGTTTTGCAACACCGCTTGTCGGCGGCCATGTTAGATGGCAGATCAATAAAATCTCTTTGCTCTCGGGAACTTATTTCTTTTTCATGTAAGACGATTGTATTGTTCCTGCTATCCAACATGGCCGCCGTCACGTGGTGGTGCAAAACCTCTATTGTGACTAATAATTATTCGGGGGATGAGGAACAAGGTGCATTGTGGTCTAGCTTGGGTACAAACATCTTTTTCCATCATGCCTTATAAACACCCTTCTCATAATGGCTGACGAGCGCACAAAAACGAGGTCACCCAGTCATCTTGCAAGGCTGAGCAAGGCTGCTCTTTCAGAATAAAGGTGGATAGCGCGAATACAGGTCAAAACAAAAGTTAAATTTCTATACTTTTCTCTTATAAACTCATTTAATGTACTTTTATATCTCGTATTGTGGACTAATGACTGGGTGGCCTCGTTTTCGTGCCCTTTTCAGCCATTATGAGAAAGCTGTATGGTGTTTTTAAATCCAAGCTAGACCAGCATGCACCTTGTTTATTATACTAAGAAAAGATCCATGAAAGCAAACCATTCTAGTCTGAGCCATTCAGAAGGAACCAACGAAGCCAACATTATATTAATAGCTTACAATTAGCACATGGGGTCTATGTCGCTTGCAGCACTTTGGGAATGCAGCTCAATAGCCCACTTCCGAGATATGCTTCGCTTGTCACGCACAAAGGATTGAACGTGAGATTTCGTGCATGATGCTCGGTGATCCGTGATAGGAGAAAAGAATTAATTCAATTTAGCATGTAGCCTCGTACTGTAACCTTTGTACGTGACCAGCAAAGCATATCTCAGAAGTGTGCTATTTGGAGGACATAACAATATGGTTCCAATTCTCAGGAGATTGAAATTCTTTTATTTTGTCCTTTAAATTGGGCTACTTTGACGACACATGCCAGGGGTCCATTGCAGTACTCATATCTCAGTAGGAAGACCAGGGAGAGGCTTCATTAGTTCCATGGAAACCACACTCCCCTCCCTTCTTGTAAGATCTTGTGAAGCCAATCATGTTCTTTACGCTCAATGGTTCCTCCAAAGTGTCTTGAATGCGAGGATAACATGGAAATACAAAAGAAATGCCACAAATTCCATCGAGAAAAAGTTTAATTTCTTTTGTGTTTCCATGTTAGCCTAGCATCCTAGTTTTTTTTTTGAAAAGGATCCACTGAATGAAATCAGCATCCTCCCCACCCCTCCCCCTGGTGAAGTCGATCGCGCCAGATTTTTCTGGCAGCCATAGGTGTCATTCCCTCGAGAATAAGATACTTTGTTTGAAAGTCATCCATATTCATGTCTTCTCTCCCAAGCACTAATGTAGATGTAAAAAGACCAAACCTTTGTTCAAACCAACCAACGTGGCGTCTATGACGTCACTGGTATCCCGAGCAAATCTGGTGCAATGTGCGCATGCGTGAACATTTTTCATCTCATAGAAATAAAGTTTTTCATTTTGGTTTTACGGTTTTACTCAGGGTGTCAAATTAGAGAACATTTTCACTAAATATCAAAAACTGAGTCGCCTAACAGACCTTATTTTTAAAGGGATTTGTATTTAAGTCAATGTTAGTTAGTAGAGTGCCAACCATATTTCCGTAAATAAAATTGTAAGAAATTGCACAAATTTGCACAAATTAGTAAGTTCAGTAGACCTCGGTAGACCGTTGTCCTTCAAAACTTTGCACTAATTCATATAATTTTGTTAACTTTTTCACAGTTAGAGTGCAAACAATATAACAGTGAAACTTGAGTAATACTAAATAGCACAATTTCATGCAAATTCCATTGTTTTCTGTTGTTTAATTAGCACTATTTTGTACTATTTAGTAAATAGTGTTTCACGGATTAATTGTTTGCACTCTATATGGTAGAGTGCTTACTATAAATACATGAAATGTTGCCTAACAAAACTGTACAACTTAGAGCAAAGTTAAGCCCCGTTTACGCTAGCGATTTTTGCTGCGATTTTTTTGCGATATTGTCCATAATAAATAATGGTAAAGAATTTACTCGTAAAGTTTTTTTCAGGATACCAATATTTTCCTAGACGAATGTCTCTTTTGAAGGATGAAAATTGTCAAAGACAATTTGAAAATTGTCAAAAAAATCGCCGCAAAAATCGCCAGTGTAAACGGGGCTTTTTGTAGGTCGACGGTCTACTGAGGTCTACTGAGCTTACTAATTTGTGCAAATTTGTGCAATTTCTTACCAAGTTTCTCACGGATATACGGTCTGCACTCCATTGTATCTTATTGTTTAAACAACAATTGTAGTCAATTAATAAACATTGGTAGTGTTTTGTATTGATGGATTACAAGTATCCCTAAAAGGGTCAAAAAACCAAAGCTGTGGCTGCTATCTGTCTTGCTTCTCATGGGATGCCTGTGGTGTGTAACGCACTTTCTAGTAAGTAGTTTTGACTGTTTGCTAGAGTGCGTTACAAACGTTACCAGCTATTTTGTAAACACGACGCAATTTTTGGTAGAAATGCATGGAGCGGCCACCTTGGTCTTCCACCAATATGGCAGTCGAAACTTCAAAGGCTTAAGTTAATGGTATATTCAATATTTTTGAGTATATTTCGCTAAAGTATACCTTAAATAGATATTTTAAACGTGACTAAGGGAAAATCTTCCAACTATGTTAAATTATTTTAATATTTTCATCGCTATTTAGATAGACGTGACGGTATTGCGTGACACGAACTCGATCTTCATAACTCGAGAACCAAACATCGAAACGACTCGAAACTTTTTTTGGAACTTATAACACTGATTTCCAAAACATACTCGAGAAATGTCTGTATACCATGTAAAGTTTAGATTTAGATGTTCTGATGACGTCACATGAAAACCCGCAATGGATTTATTGGTATAGTTGGAACAATATGCGAATGCCAAATTTAAATGCTTGCTATTGCAAAACTCCACTCGGTAAAAGCGAGATTGGAAATCTCTAGGGTTGAAAGGAAATCTGTCCAACCATAATATAAAACATGCGAAAAAGGTAAAATCGAAAAGCTGTCAAAAATAAGTCATATTTTATTTTCACAGAAGACTAGAAAATAACCAAACAACTAGTTAGCATTTGAAATTTTTGTTAAAAATTCGAAATATAAAATGTTATTGTGCTATAATTTTGTACTTGAAGCCTTCGCGTTACGTGCAATGCCTGATTCCAATTATACACGAGTTATGTAATTTCGATTTGATCCCAGCGTCAGATTTTAAAATTTTTTTCTCTTACCTAGGTATTAGCGAGTACTTTAAAAAACCAAAACGAAATAAAAAAGGGTGTGCCCGACTTCGTTTTAGAGCTATGAGAGATTTGAAGACGTTTTTATGACATTTTGCTTATCAAAAACATTGGAATGACTTCATCACGATGACAGCGCGCTCACTCATTCATGCGTAGAAAGGATGTGCGCGAGCAATGGCCATGCACGTCCTTAAGTGGGCCGAGGACTTAATGAAAATCATTCTTTTCTGTGAAAGTCGTTGAACAAAACCGTCAAAGTAGATCAACACACAGTAATCACATCACATCTTTCGATCTCGTTTTCCAATGCATGTGGCGTTTTCCAATGCTTTATCAACTGGTATTTTCGGAAGCGGAAACCAGCCCCTCCACTCCCCATTCCGTTCCCCCAGTCTACCCTGTCCACAGGGTTTTATTTTATAATGATTTTTGCTTGGTTGGCATGATGGAGTGCACGTTGCAATCCATGTACTTTAAAGTATTTAGTTGTTAAACTATTCAGCTGTAAAATAGCTAAGAATTCACTCAGACATGAACCAAACGAAGACGGGTAGAGGTATTCGCTTTGTAAATATACCTATTTCAATAAAGTTAGGCCCAGGGCAAACGTCGAACTAACCATGAGCTTAATTTAGTCGAACTTATTACATTTGAAATAGGTTCATGCATGCCTAGTACGACGTTTCCTGCAATTGAGAACGACCCTATTGAATAGGTTCGAGTCCAGCATACATTACAACTCTGGAGCGACTTTGCGGCAAACGCCGTTTTAAACACGTGTCGAAATGAATTCATAAATTATGTAAAATAGTAAATAAATCATCAAGTCGCATGAATTACACCAAAGCCGTGAAAACAAGCACTCCCCCACCTCCCAAACACTCTTTCCCCCCTGGTGAGCATGCGCCATACGAAGATGAGTGATGAGCGAGACCGAGGAGCTCTGGATACGAAAATAAATTCAAAACTACTCAAACTGAACATGTCCGCGTTTAGAAAATCCTTGCCACGAGACGAGACTCTTGGGTCTCGTAGATTTTGTTTTGACCAAACGAAATTTGTTTGCCTGGTTTGTGAGATACCGACCTGCAATAAATTTGGTGTATACGAGAGCAACGAAGATGAGCCGGGCTGGACGGCGGGCAAAAGCGTTGCGTATTGTGAATGCTGCGAGAGAGGGAAAAAAGAACGAAAAACAAGCTTTAATTGTGGTCGAGCGCTATATTTCGCCATCACAAGGATATGCATTAATCCGGAAAAGACAAACAAATGTCCGTGTGTTCCCCGTGCATTTTCATGTCCAATTAAAATTATAATAACAATGGGTGAGTAAATTAAGATCAACATTGGTTCGACTTTTGCCGCCACGTAGGCCCTTAGTCGACCTTCCACCGAATCTATGTTAAATAGGTTCGGTGCGACGTTAGTCCGACGTTTGATCTGGGCCTTAGTCACCTGAAAAGCTATTAAGCTGAGGTCGACAAGGATTATGGGTAGATACAAGTATATGGCGTGCACTTTTCTACGATTACTTAACAACAAATAAAAGTACAATATCTTTTGGTGCTTCATTTTATTTGTCTTTATGTTATGGGAAGACCTAGTTTTCTTGTTCTTACAGGGTAAGATTAGAATCTATTCAATCTATCTAGTTTTACATCAGTATTCTTGAGGTAGCATTTCAATTGATTTATTTTCAACAAGACCTCAAGCTTTGGTCACGCGAATTTCCAGTGTGGCTTGTCCAGAGCTGTTCATGAATCCACGGCTCGTCAACCCATATCCAAGGTCCCTGGAGTGCCAGCCATTGTCCCCTCGAAATGGAGACAAATTGTAGTAGAGTTCCTCGTACATCCTCTGGTCTGCTCGTCTATGTCCTTTATAGACCTTGACATTCCACCAGTTGCTGTACAGGTTATAGTCAAAGGGAATGCTGAACAAAACGGCCAGGGTGTTTCCATCGCTCATGGCATAAGCAAGTACTCCAACCACGCCAGTCGCAACTGGACCACGATTTTTCTGACCGTTGTAGAGCAGTGCCTTACCATGTGGAACTTCATAGGGAAGGACGATATCAGAGGTACCAGAACGGAAGTATGTGTTAATTGCGGTCCACTTCCTGCCCGACTCGTTGTCGATACCGACGGCAATCTTTCGACTGACATCACCGAGTGCTTTGAGCACGGATTGCAGGACTTCGAAGGTCAGGGTTGCACCTTCAATGACGGCTCCAGCCACGGCTGCGTTTCTTTTTTCATCTGTTATAGTGTCAATAATATTTATGCGTAAATGAATAGATTGGGAATTCGCAGTCGTTCCACAGAGTGGCTCTTCTTCCGCTAGGTTCCAATTGGAATTTAAAAGATTTTAGCGGGAAAAAGGTGAAAACCGGAGAAAAACCCTCAAAGCACACAGGAAATAACCAACAACCCTACTCATATACGACACCGAGTCCGGCAATCGAACCCGGGTCGCGGGTCTTGTGAGAGGTGAACGCTCTCACCGCTACACAACCCGTGTTTCCCTAGGTCATAGCATAGATGGCATAGGTCAATCTTTAATGAATTTCTTCGCGCATTTTTTCAAATCCACATAACTACGAGTACCATTTTCGGTAACTGATTTAGTTGTTTTTCCCATAAACATTGCTTTAGTTCAATTAACTTGGGTTAAATAATTCAATATAGGCAAAAACGCTAAGATCTAACGGAAACCTCTTTTTGACTTTACCGTGGGGTTTTGTTTTCACATTTTAGTTCAAGCAACTGCTATATTGGATGAACCGAACGGGTATATACTACACTTCTTTACTTTAGGCTTTCCTATTTCAGACCGCATATCACTCCCTAGAGTATCATTTCTTAACACGAGAAGGCACATGAATATGGAGGCACAGCAGAGAACAAATTAAACAAACTATCTCATATGTTGACGGATCCAGTGATCAATCCCACAACCATGCACAGCAGTGAGAGTGATGTATTAACAACACACACAACCTGTGCTTTCTGTAAGCCTACGCTTTATAGACGATTACTCAAGATATTCTGGACGTACCTTTTTCTTCTTTATTGATTCTCCTCTTCGTCGACAGGGCAGTGGCTGCGCATATCATTGTAACGACAATGAACACGATGATCAGACGGCTCATGATTGCACTGAGTTAAAGCTGACATAAACAATAAGAGAAAATTAAATGGCTGTACGTAGAGATAGATTAGATAAGTAAATTGCCCTTTTGAGATAGTGTTTACAACAAGTTTATTTTTTATTTTTTTACTGAGAAGAAGAAAGCAAGAAGGGGAAAAGTAGTAGCAGTAGTAGTAGTAGAAGAAGAAGAAGAAGAAGAAGAAGAAGAAGAAGAAGAAGAAGAAGAAGAAGAAGCAGGAGGAGGAGGAGGAGAAGAAGAAGAACAACAACACAAAGAACAATAAGAACAATTATTTTATTTTTGTTTGGTTTTCTTTTTCGTTTTTGTTTTTAACTCGTGGATACGCGAAGCGCAGAAACGGGTTACTATTGTGTGAGGGCTCTGAATATGAAAAATCTGTAGCTCGCTCGCTCGCTAGCTCACCAAGATGTTAGCAGATCGATAATTACACGTTTATCAATCTTAGGTCATCTGTCACAGTTTCGTTGTTTTTTGTTTTTAATTTCTGAATTGTTTTAGAATTGTTTTTATGTCAGTAACCAGATCTATAATTTAGAATAATATTAAGAATGAAAAAAAGAGCTTTGATAACATCCTACAATAATAATATATCTATTAAGAGAGAATTCTTTTCGTATTCAAGCAGTGAGCGTCAAAATTTATTTTCTTGAAGAACGGCTGTTGTACAAGGCTAAAATCTTGTTATTCAGAAAGTTTAACTTGATTGGAAGTGGAGATGACCGATGAAAGTGGAATCAAAGTGTTAACCCAAAGCAAATATTTTATTCGAAAATGAGGTTTAGGCCTTCATTTGCTTATTTCCCATATATTTTCTATAAAAAAGCCTGACAAAACAACATTCTAACACAAATGCAACAAAACATCTTTGTATGATTGAAAATACCGCTTCAAACAGGCATTTTATCATAGTACATCAGTTTCTGACTGTTTAAAAAAGGTTTTCAGTGTTAACCCAAAACGAAAATTAGGATCAAAACTAATACATAAGTCTAGTTTTTTTAAGAAGGTCACTATGATGGGATGCCCATCTCCCCCAGAACTTACTCTTCACTCTTGGTCCAGGACTTGCCCGAAAGAGCCTAGGGTGTCAGGAATTCGGTTTGATTTTAGAATTCCAAACCTACTTTGAGGCATTCGAGTGCAGTTAAGGCTGAAGGGGTTTGCTCTAGAGCTGCCCTTTTTTAAATTCATGTTTGATTTCTTAATCTTTTACCCAGAATAGATGATTTTTTATCAGTAAATTTGCATGAATAAGCCAATTGGGCCATGCATGGCTGGCCAAAACAATAATTGGTGTCTTTATGTGGATTGCAGCTTTTTAAGTATTCGTGTTTGGTTGTTGGTCTCCAAGCATTTGCATGCTATGCCATTTGATTTACGAAATATTGTACTTTTTAAAAGGTATAGAATCAGATCAGCCAAGCCTAGTTCTGACGTCAACACTTCCCCACTGCCTCTGCAAAGTGTTCCACTCACAGCCCCAAGCTTGGATTAAGGCTTTGTTTTATTTTTTATCAATATATCAATATATCAATATATCAATATATCAATATATCAATATATCAATATATCAATATATCAATATATCAATATATCAATATATCAATATATCAATATATCAATATATCAATATATCAATATATCAATATATCAATATATCAATATATCAATATATCAATATATCAATATATCAATATATCAATATATCAATATATCAATATATCAATATATCAATATATCAATATATCAATATATCAATATATCAATATATCAATATATCAATATATCAATATATCAATATATCAATATATCAATATATCAATATATCAATATATCAATATATCAATATATCAATATATCAATATATCAATATATCAATATATCAATATATCAATATATCAATATATCAATATATCAATATATCAATATATCAATATATCAATATATCAATATATCAATATATAAATGGTGTTTTGTTGTTCGCAAATTTGTTCATGATTCGCGTAAAATTCCAACCTTTTTTTCTATCATCTCCATTAAAGTGCTTATGAGCCTTCGCACAATATTTTCAGAATTGATTCTTTAGATAGTGGATAGTTGATTGTGAAAATACTTCGTCATTTGAACGTCGGGTCTTTAAGATACGAGGATTTATATTCCCAATATGTTAATGACTATGACGTAACATAAGGGATCATTTAATATACAGCACTGCACTCGTTCTGGAATACAGTATTTTAAAAGCATTACCCTTTTACTCGTGACTCACGTAAAGGTTCTTACAAATTTGTTTTCAAAAAATGTCCAGCGTTCAATGTTAAAAATTGTCACGAAATAACTCAAATCCCTTATGTTACGTCATAGTCATTAACATATTGGAATTATAAACCTTCGTATCTCAAAAATCCGACATTCAAAGGGCGAAATATTTTCACAATGAAATATTCACTATTTAAAGAATCAATTCTGAAAATATTGTGTAAAGGCTCATAAGCACTTTAGTATTACGCGTGCACTTCGAAAGTTTCGAAAGAACAATCGCATAAGAATTGAGAATTGAGTCTGTAGAGTTTAAAAATTCGCATGAGAAGCGCTGTTTATTTGCATCGAGCCACCTTAAAGTTAGTCATACATAGACAGCTACTAAAGGCGCCTTCTCATCGCTCTCAATAAAACCCCGTTAAGCTGCGCCAATGAAGTACCTACAGTCAGTGCAGTGGTAAATAGTGATAACAAATAACAAATAACATATTACAAGTATTTGAGTGAAAATTAGAATTAATTAGATTTAATCATAACTAGGAACTGATTTTATGGCTCAGGAACCTTCAATTGTGGTCACATCTACTCTTCAATTGAATATCCCTGCTTTCTTGATTCAAACATAAAATCGAAATGAAACAAATTGGAACAGAATACGGTCAACACACACAGATGCAATGCACATGCATGCATTCGTTCATTGGCAAGCAGTATTTCTTGATTGTATAAAATAAAATAAAAAGTCCCCCCCACCAAAAAAAGTCCTTCTCTTTTGTATTATTATTATTTTTTCTATAGTATGTATGTTATTTTTTCTGTTTATTGTGATTTTGAAGGCCAATAAAGATATTAAAAAAATAATAAAAATAAATAAATAAATTTAATACAATGAAGATGTCCTTCAGCAGCATGCTTGTAATATATAGAGGAAGTGTATTCTATTAAGACCATTTTGTTTGCTTTTCTACCCGCCCAATCACTGATGACGCTGTAGACGGGGAAAGCTTAGAAATTGTTCTATCCTATCTGAAGTATCATACTCAATAGAATATCATCAAAGCTTGCTTTACCTTTAAGAAGCACGGTCTCTACTTGACTTGTTCCTTCTCTTGGAGTGTCCTAACAAGACTAGTAAGAATCCAAACTTCCTGGGAATAAATACCCATCATCACTATTTGTCATTATGTGGTTGGCTGGGTTCAAAAAATGTGGCGATTTTTCATTGGGAGAAACCCTTAAGACTCTAGGGCCGCTATGCATGTCGGGAAATGGCTTATTATGCGACCAAACTAGAACTAGAATATTCGTGATTAAAAGCTTACTTATGAAGCCACTCTGAATGTGAGTCGCTAATGCATCTTTTTGATTTTTTTGAACTAGCTATGATATTACCTAAAGACTCATTTCATTTGGTTTGAACCCCCTCTCCCTCTCCCCCTCCACCCCACGTTTATATCGTATTTTAATACCAAGGGGCGGATATTTTTTTCTGGGACCCCTGTGGTAATTCACCAATAGACTTAACTAGTAAAGCATATTTACTACTTGAGTCTAGTTGCAATACTGGACGTGTTTTTTTCTTCTAGACCACTAAAGCTAACAAACTGCTGGGCTTCGTCAGAAGAAATACTCGATACATCCAAAGTATTTCCGTGAGACGAACGCTGTATCTTACTCTCGTTCGTGCTCACTTTGGATACGCATCACAAATATATATGGGCACCACAGTCTATTGAACTAATATCAAGAGTTGAGAGAACGCAACGACGTGCCACAAGATACATTCTCAAACTGCCATTCTCATCCACCGTCTCTTACAGTTTGAGATTGAAAACTCTGTCTTTACTACCAATAACTTACTGGCATGAATACCTTGACATGATTTTTTCTTTAAACTAACGCACAACCTGATACACGTGAAGCCTAATCTACTACCTGTTCCTCGACGTACACGACCAACAAGATCATCAAACAGTAATGTTGTCAAGTACGCAGTACGTCAGTGCAAGACTTCTACGTACCAGAAATCCTATCTCATCAGGACAACTAGAATATGGAACGCTCTCGCTGATGACCTAAACCTAAACATGGACAAACTCAACACATTTAAACGCGCCATGTTAAGTTACTACGTAACGTCACTGGACAGTTACAACTGTTACGACCCACGTACTTTTAAAACAGTTTGTTTAAAATGTAACTCTTGCAGAAGCCTCACTCTTGCTACCTCCTGTTGTTAGTTATTTGATTCAAATGTCTCAATATATCTACTTCAATTATCTTTATGCACTAAGTTTCATTTAAGACATTACTTTGGGCCCGCAGTAATTGGCTTAACGCTGTTGCGATCACCCTGTCATATATATCACAGTATTTTTTTTCACTTATTATATTTCCAGTTTAATATATGGCGAAACTAATAAATAAATAAATAAATAGATAAATAAACTAAAGTCATGTTAAAGAATAAAAAAAATGATAGACAGTTTTCAGCTCATAACTTTTCTACGATATTTCGATGGCATTAATCTAACATAACCGACGTTTTACATGATAATGACCTTGAGGGTAAAACAACATGTGCTTCGGTGAATATGTTCAATTCGCAATTTAAATTCGAAGTTAAAAGACAGTTTATTTATCTGTAGGCTGAAACGAGAAGCAGAAATGAAAGAGCTACAGAGAAGCTAGTGGCTGGTGAAGATCATAAAGAAATGTTATGGATACACTCGAAAGTGTTAACAAGAGCCAAATTAAAAAGGGACAGGCAAATTGAAATGAAGAATTTAATAAATAAAATAAAAATAATAAAATAAATAGGATTTAGCAGTGGCTTTTCCACAGAGTGGCTCTTCATCCACTGTAGTTCCAATTGGAATTTAGAAGTTGGTTTTTGCGAAAAAAATAAAAAATAAATAAGAATTTTGAAATAATGTCGTCCGTCTGGTCTGTCGCTCGTTTAATAAATGAATAATAATAATAATAAGGAATAAATTATATAGCGTCGATATCCGTATGTTCAAAGACGCTTTACAATATAAAAATGTGACTCAAAAAATAAAATTAAGAAAAGAATAAGAGTGAGTAATAAAACATGCCCATAATACATATCATTATCGACATATTTCAAATAAAATTCATTTCATTTCAATATATTTTGTTTGGTCGTTATCAACGTTTTAGCCTGGTATCTCAGTTAATTCCTTTCTATCCTGGGATAATCACATTGATAATATCTGTTCACAAATTAGCAGTCGTTTATATCTATTGAAGAGAATTCAACCTTTTCTTACTCAAGAATGTTCACTTCCAGGTCCTTTGGGCCACATGCTCGCGCATGCCATTGAGCTTTCTACGGAAGGCATTCATTTTCTACTGAAGAGTCAGGCTAATTCGTAGAAAAAATTTGATTTCTACGAAAGAGTCACACTGATTTCTAAGGAAGAGTTTGATTTCTGCGGAAGAGTCACACAAATTTCTAAGGAAGAGTTTGATTTCTACGGAATAGTGTCGCTAATTTGTAGGAAAGAGATTCGGATTTCTACAGAAGAGCTTGATTTCTATGGAAGAGCTTGGTTTTCATAGAAAGCAACTCTATTTCTGAAAAAGTAACCCCATAATTTCTAGGGAATATCTCTATTTTTCTACGGAAGGTTTGACCCTTGTGGGCCACCGTAATATTGTATTGTTAGCAACACCCGCTTTTACCCTAAGGCCTCGTCGTGTGCCAACAAAAGACTTATACAGCATCCCACAGGGAAAAAATGATCACCTTTTCTTTCAGGGCGCACGGATTTGGAAAATTAAAGAAAAAGGGTCTATTCAAATAACCTAAACTGACTGATGATTACTTGAAACAAATTCTTCACTTTAATTTCAATGTCCCTTCTCAATTTGCTCTTTGACGTTAGTCAGCAAATTGTTAACACGTTTGAGTGTATCCATGCTGCTTTACTGCACAATAGGCCTCTTGCAACAACAGGTCACGTGATCCTACCCCCCCGTAAAAAGAGACGTTGTGTCAAAATGAACAACAGAAATGGAAAGAGCACCTCGAAATTAGTAAGAAGGCAAAGTTTCAGCTTATGACATGTAACATAGGAGAAATGGCATTAGATACAAAATCGAATATTTTATGAGGATTCGTATGGGGAAATGTGCTACATGACAAGCTATGCCCGCCAGCACATTTTCCCATACAAATCCTTATAAAATATTTAATTTTATATTTAATGTCATTTCTACTATAGTCAACATTATAAGCTAAAACTTTGTCTTCTTACTAATATCGAGGTGCTCTTTCGATTTCTGGTGTTCATTTTGACACAACGTCTCTTTTTACAGGGGGTAGGGTCACGTGAGCTGTTGTTGTAAAAGGCCTATTCTTTAGGCACTTCCTTCACATCACTAGCCACTTTCTGTAGCTCTTCCTCTTCTTGTCTCGGTTCAGCCTCTAAATATAATCAAATAAACTGTCTTTTAACTTCGATTTTAACTTGTGAATTGAACTTATTTCCCGGAATGTGTATCCACGAGTTTGTCACATTAGCATATTAATTTAATCTTATACCCCATTCACACCAAGGCTTAAACATGTTTTAAAGTGGTTTAACTAAACAGGTTTGGAAAACTATCTACGAACACTGCACAATCTTTGGTGAAATAATGCATGTCAACTATCCTTTGTCTTGTTCTGACATTATTTTAGGAAGTTTCATTATATTGTAGGTTTCTAGTTTCTCAATTTTTTTCCTAATGAAAACATAGTTTAACTAAACACGTTTAGGTGTGAATAATGGGGTATTAAGCTCATTTGCATTTAAAACGTGGGTAATGTGAAAGCGTTCTATTGCATGCCCGTAGCGAGGGGGGGGGGGGGGGGTGCAGGGGGTGCGTTCGCACCCCCCCACGCGAGCTAAAGGTCCGCTTTTTAAGCAAGTGAGATTTTGGCTGGTATGATATTTTCACGTACAACTAAGTAAAAAAAATCAATTTTACTTTAATAATTTATCTATAGCTATGCGTCCTATGGGACTTTAAAAGAATAAAGTATATGGTTGGTAAATTAGCACCCCCCCAACAAAAATCCTAGCTACGGGCCTGTATTGAACGGATATAATCACGCACGCAAGTAATCATATGTGTTTATTTCTTTACTAAATCTAATAGTATACCTTACATAATCTAAATGATAAACGAAACATTACAAAACTGATGATCAATTGAAACAAATTCTTCATTTTAGTTTCAGTGTACCTTCTTGATTTGTTTTCCACGTTAGTGAGCAAATTGTTTACACGTTCGAGTGTATCCACGCTGCCTTACTGCACAATTCTTTATGCGCTTCCTTTACATCACTAGCCACTTCTCTGTAGCTCTTCTTTTTCTTGTCTCTCGGTTCAGCCTCTAAACATAATCAAATAAACTGCCTTTTAACTTCGATTTTAACTTGTGAATTGTACGTATTCACTGAAGCTTGAATCCACGACTTTGTCTGATTATAGCATATAATTGAGCGCCAAAAAGAAGATTTTTAAGATCATCATTGTTTGTAATTCAAACATTTATTAGTTTTCATACAGCTACTCAGTCGGCAGTATTCCGTGCTTCAATGGCGTAGGTTAGTAGCAAAATAGCCTGAACTTCGAAACTAATTTAATTCAGCCTAAAGGAAAATACGGCTTTCAATCTGTTTAGTTAATAATACATGAAAATATCGTTAAAAACTAGGGGGTAATAAAGCTGGTAAGTTTGGGCGTAATGCTTTTTCTAACCGAGTTTCATTCCACACTTCACTGGTTTGCAAGGGTTAGAGTAGGGTTTTCCGATTTAGCGGAATTCCGGCTGAATTGGAATTCATTGTTCGAGTTAAGTGAATGAGAACAAAACCATAGCTAAAAATATTACTGATTCCAATTAGAGGGGTTAGAATGTCCTGGAATAACTGTAATTTACAAGAATATGTGTAAATAATATTTCTCGAGTTTGATTGCGTGCAAAAATAAAATAAAATTGTTGCATGTATTTACAGTCAAATAGATGATAGCACTCTTAGGGAACTTCACAGGTTTTTTTTCCATATCGCGTTTGTCTTTCTAAAGAGCAATAGGGATTGGGGACGGGGGTTATTTATATAGAAGGATTAGCATATAATCTCCAAAAGTAAGCATGCTTAAACTCAAAAAGTTCAGTATTTATTCGCAGCAATTTCATCTTTAACTTTATTCTACTTTCTTCATATATGGGCTATCCATTAACTGAAGAGCGTCGCACAATCAACAGAGATTTCATATACCTTGTCCCTTAAAAAGGAAACCATATTTGCCTGCAAACAGCTCGTGGTCTGTATGCTTAGAAAATCAAAAAAAAAATATATATATATATATATATATATATATATACATAAATACTTCGATTTAGTTTTAAATATCTTTATTCATCACTATCATCAGATATCAACCCGTTTTTCTTTTTCCATTTTTCTATGGCGTCGCTATGGGCTTCAGCAGCCTTGTTTGCCGTATCAAGGAATTGTGGAAGCTTATCTAGAAGCGCTTCCATCTTGCTCGTGACTGTGGCTGTTGGAGATGACTTCTTGGCTTTCTTTCTTTTCCTGCAATATAAACAAGCTCTCTGTTAACAAGTAATTCACATAAAAACATGCATTTAATATCATGTTTTAGTGTTTAAAACAAACAATGGTTACTGGTACTGTGCCTTAGTTTTGAGCGAGCGTGTAAATGTAATGACCATGAGAAACGCACGGTGCGGTGTTCGAGCATCTACATTTAAGCATCACGTGTGCTTTGTATAAATGTTTTAATATGATTTTTTAACAGGAAATTGTGAAGGCTGGGCCTAAGTTTTAATTCCAAACCTTTGTTCTTCGCTTTTTTCTTTTTCGGCTGTTCTCTTAATTACATTCAGCACATCTTTCGGTTGAGCTACATGGCTTCCACTACCGGCAGCCTGGTTGTTTAAAACGTATTTCCTGTCTCTTTGCTTTATACTCTCTGCCACTTCGCAAAGTTCATCATCTATGTTCTCGTTCCCCACCGCCAAATGAAGCTGTTTGTCATCATCCATGTCACCTGCACTGTAGTATTCATTCTCAATGCTTGTCTTCAATTGCATTCTTTGGCTAATATGTCGGAGGAAATTCGTTAGTATCAATTTGTATATATGTAATAGCTTCATGCACACATGAACGATGTAATACCTTTTTTCACCGTCCAAGAGTTTCGCCGCTCTTTTGCGAATACGTTCTTGCATTCGTTTATCATTGACATCCACGTTCTTATAAAATTCTCCTGTCTTTCCCAGAACGTCTACATGCTCGCACAAAAATTTCAGGACGCTTTTCCAGTTTCTCCCTCTCTGTTCTATTGCTTGAAGTATCATTAGGTCTTCTAATTCTGTGTACTTGTGTACTGGAGTTTTCGAGGTACTTGAAGTTAGAGTTTGGGCCGAAGACCAATTCGAAGAATTCGAAGGTGTGGAGATGGTGTAGAAATACTACCATTTTGTTGCTTTTTTTTTTTTTAAATGATGCTTTGCCTGGGTCAGTCAAATAAAGGCTTTTTCTTCAGTTAGTATTGGATTTAGTGTGTTTTATATCATATGAAATGCAGGCCTTTAAAAACTTTTTTATTGAAGGAAATTATAAAAGAGGAGAGAATGAAAGGAAATCAATTTACATTCATTTTTTTTGGCATTGCTACCGAAAAAATCCAAACACGGAATAATTATTGCCTTCAAAGCAAACAAAGAGGCCGTTTAAAGAATTTCTGCGGCTATACTTTTGTCTTTTAACTCTCTTGGGAATGCTTGAAACCTATAAGTGCAACAGGAAAATTCCACGAGCTCAAGAACGTCCTTACAGATCATAAAGTATCTATGAATACACGCAGAAAACTCTTGGAATCCTGTATCAGATCCAGACTTACTTACTGTACTGAGGCTGAACTACCAAATGAAGATGAACTGAAAAAGCTTGAATCCTGTTGGTTTGGTCTACTAAGAAGAATGGTACGGAATGGCTGGGAAAGGAAAATGAATAGTGACGGAGAAGAAACGTTTGCCTTTAAATATAGGAACTTAGACCTGGAGAGAATAGTGGGAACCCTGGCACTTCGTGATTTTATATACATACGCTACTTGAAGTACATTGCACATGTTTGTAGAAGACCAAATTCAAATTTAACGAAACAGTTGCTGTTTGCAATTCCATCTGCTAAATATGTTAGAGATCCATGGATCAAAATTAGTCAACTTCTTAATGTTGATAAACACCAAGCTAAGAAATCTACACAAGACAGAAAAGTTCTAAAAGGACTACTACATCAGAACTTTGGCTCTGTGTAGACTATATAGTCCCTGCTGATCAACTTATAGTTGGAAATAGCGGAATGACACTGATACTGATACTGATAAATACGATAAATCGCATATGGCATCTATAAAGTCCATATGTCGAAAAAGATAAACGAAAAGCGAATGTGCTCGAAGCAAAGCAATTGCGAGAAGACATTTCAACGTGGCTGACAGTTTACCTTCTTCCAGAGGGAGGCGTAAAATACTGATAGAGTTGGCAAAACACGTTGAACCACATCTAATCCGTCCCCCTCCCGGGCCTTGATAAAGACTAATGAGAATTCTAATGGTTTATTTTTATTTATTTTGAGATTTATTTTTAGTGAATACAGAAATCAAACATTAATCAAAGAGGCAAAATATCAAAAATCAATCTTATTTATCGAGGCCTAAGACAACCTCTTAGCAAATCTAAGGCAGGGCATGGCTAACTCACAGAACAAACCCTGAAACAACCTCTGGGCTGATCTAAGTCAGGACACGACTAACTCAGAGATTGAACCCTGAAACAACCTCTGGGCTGATCTAAGTCAGGACATGGCTAACTCACAGATCGAACCCTGAAACAACCTCTGGGCTGATCTAAGTCAGGGCATGGCTAACTCACAGATTGAACCCTGAAACAACCTCTGGGCTGATCTAAGTCAGGGTATGGCTAACTCACAGAACAAACCCTGAAACAACCTCTGGGCTGAACTAAGTCAGGCATGGCTAACTCACAGATCGAACCCTGAAACAACCTCTGGGCTGATCTAAGTTTTCCGGCATCACATGTGAGTATAGAGTTCGTTGGGCTCTCCTTTGCTTCTAGGGTTTTTCTCCGGGTTTTTCTCACAGGTTCTTTGAGGGTTCGATGAAATTTGAAGATTTCCATCCCTCCTTCCCCTCCCCCTCCCCCTCCCCCTCCTCCTTAATATTGAAGGCTTCAAGATAGTCACTGGTTCAGCGTTCTCCCTCCATCAACACTGATCACCTGCCCTGTGACATACCCAGCACCACCAGCAAGGAACTCAACCACTGACGCAATATCACTTGGTTTCCCTCTCCTACCCATAGGGATCGCCTTGAGAATCTCACTATGCTTCGCTTCAGTGGCTTCTGAAGCAGAGGCCCCTTCTTCGCTTTCTTTCCATAGTATCGCCCCCGGAGATATACCATTGACTCTCACATGAGGAGCAAAATCCTTGGCCAGCGCTAAGGTACACATTTGAAGACCAGCCTTGGTAATGCAGTAGGCTGAATGGCTTGAAAGCGGTCGGTTGCCGTGGACGTCTAATATGTTAATGATACATCCATGTGAAGTCTTCAAGTTTGGATAAGCTGCCTAGGATATTTAATTATCAAATCAAATATTTAATTATTGAAGGCAAAGTGAATATCGGAGTTTAGTCTAATTTTGGACTTGAATATAGAGTTTCTCGCGCTGTGAACGGCCGAGCGTTCCCTGCTAGTAGAGCCTATAGAGCGTTTTCAGGTGACGTCACAGCGGCCATTATGGGGTACCAAAACAATACATTTTCTATCCTCCGGGAATTGAACTCTATTTTTATGCAAATACTGTGCAGAAAGTTTCTATTGTTTATGGCTGCCTTCTCACGTGAATGAATTCGAAAACGCTCTATTTTCCTTTTGTTTTGGAGGGAGAAACGTAGACTCATCACACATGATGACTATTAGCGTGAACTTAAGTACAGGTCATTGATCATGGATGAAAGTACGGTCAATAAAAGTTGTAAATGAAAATTAAAAACAAGAAGAAAAATAAACAATGACATACTAAAAATTATTTTAAAAAATAGAAAAATAGAATGGTCATGGAGTTAACAAATCGGTCATAGACTTTCCTTTGCTTTTCTTCGTCTTGTTGATTATAGATGACGTCTTAAAATGTTCAAAACTAAAATGAAATCATTTAACATTTCAAAACGTCCTCTATGATCAATAAAAGGACAGTAAATGGAAAGTATATAAGCGATTCGTTTTTACGATTCAATCTAAAAACCATCTAAAAACAAGGAAACAGCTTGAAAGTTTTAAGCTCACGTTGGCTTCATGCATGCGCGAGCATTGACGATCATGTGATGCATGGCACGAGCGCTTCGTCATTCTGTGTGTCTGTGGTTTGTTTTGTTTATTAATATTTATTTCACGAGGATAACATTGTTTAAGCTCTCAGCTATCTAGCTTTTGGCTCTCGAAAGCGAAAAGTAAAAACTATAAATTTTAGAAAATATACAAGCAACTATACAATGTAACAATAAACAAAAACAACAACAACAGAAAAAAAAAAAAAAAAAAAAAAAAACAACTAGAAAATGGAGATAATAGAGATTAGTATAATGATATTATCTATTGATACATTTACAGTTTATGAGATAAGAACAGTGTGCGCAGAGCAGGTCTTCAAGGTGAGCTACAGAGTTTAGTTTGCCGAGGAAAATAGAGCGTACCTGTGGTTTGGCTGTTATTCAGTCATATCGCGAGATTACGCTTTGTTATTGTAAACACTTGCAGTATATCTCACCTGAGACAGGAAGAAAGGTGCACCAAGGTTTGTCTCGATGATGGTATTCCACTCTTTCTCGTTGACGGTTCCGACTTCAGTTGGATAGAACTGAGAAGCGTTGTTCACCAAGACATCTAATCGATCCCAAATCTGTATACATTCCTGAACAACTTTTTCTACAGTAAGTTGTAAGTCTGAAGTAAAGTCAGCTTGGACTAATCTTGCCGAATTAACGCGAAGACTACAAAATATAAAGATTTGGAAACGAACAATAATTTAAATAAAATTTCAGCAAAAGTGCTATGGAAGAAAAAATTTAAAAAATCTCTTCACCTTGATCATAACGTTTTGCCATTTCAGACAACGTGTCATTCTCTTGAGAATAAGATTCTTTGTTTGAGTTGTATCCATATTCATGTGTCTTCTCATGTGCAACTGTTAAACAAAGAAATGATACTCTAGGGAATGACACGTGGTCTTGAGAATAAGATTCTTTGTTTGAGTTGTATCCATATTCATGTGTCTTCTCATGTGCAACTGTTAAACAAAGAAATGATACTCTAGGGAATGACACGTGGTCTTGAGAATAAGATTCTTTGTTTGAGTTGTATCCATATTCATGTGTCTTCTCATGTGCAACCGTTAAACAAAGAAATGATACTCTAGGGAATAACACATGGTCTTGAGAATTAGATTCTTTGTTTGAGCTGTTCATGTGTCTTCTCATGCGCAACCATTAAACAAAGAAATGTTACTCTAGGGAATGACACAAGGTCTGATATGGAAAAATACTACGCCTATAATGTAAAGAGCTGTAGTATATTAACCGTTGCACTGAGTCGCTAGAGGAATTGTTCTGGGGGACAAAACAATGGATTTTTTTTCATAAGAAAAGACGCCCTATTGTTTTGTCCCCCAGAACAATTCCTCTAGGAATTTAATGCAAGGGGTCTATACCCGTTCAGTTCATCCAAAAGAGCAGTTGCTTGAACTTTTGAAGTGTTGTAGTGGATCATGATGTTGTAGCCTGCTGCATGTAGTTGTCTAGCTATGGTGGCGCCGAGTCTTTTTGCTGCACCAGTGATAAGAGCCACGGGGGCTTCAGTTTTAAGCGATATTTGAACGTCACCATTGATGACTGAAGCTTGATCTACAGATCCATTTTGTTTAACAAAGCTGGGACTCCTAACATCTTTATTCTTTACAGATTCATTTAAGTTGACAACTGAGAAGAAAGAAGGGAAATCTTTCGTTCCACAGACGTCTGCAGCTATCATCCTAAGAGGCTGTTTCCGTAATGGGTGGATAAAATCTGGCGTGACGTCAGCAAGTGGTATGATCACGTGGGCATGCTTCAAGGTATCAGGGTCTGGGATAGACCAGGCTTGGATCTTAGAATCTCTCAGCATCTTGTACTGAAGTAGAGAATCATTCCAGAAGGAAATATCAAGGTCTATAGTCCTGGGAGCGTTTTTGTTGCTCGCATCGCGGAGTCTTCCTAACCGTTGTTCAATGTCGGTCAAAAATATCTTCAACCTGTCGAAAATCAAAAAATGATATTAAATTGAATATAAATAAAAGAGGATACGAGGTCAGACTAATAAGGTATATGCATGTGCTTGAAGAACAAAGCGCATTTTCTGGAGATTCTTGGTAAAAGTTTGCCAAGTTGTTTCATATTCTTTCCAGTTTTAATGTGCTCTATTCAAGTTTTCGCACAATAGGCGACTTGCACTAACAGGTCACGTGACCTCAACCCCCTTAAAACGAATAAATGAGTCAAAATGAACTCCAGAAATGAAAAGAGCACCTCAAAGTTAATGAGATGGTCAGGTTTCAGCTCGAAATATTGACTATTGAAGAAATGGCGTTAAATATAAAATTAGTAATATATACAGTATGAGTGGCCGTGTTGTATCAGATATACGACCACGAGGCGTAGCCGAGTGATTGTATATCTGTTACAACACGGACACGAATACTGTATATGACTTATCAAACGTCTAGGCTAGTTCCTTTGTGTTTGACTAAAATTTTCAAAATTAAAGTGAATTTGGCCAAGAAAATCCAACTTAAAGTTTATGCAAATGAACACAGTTTTGTATCAGATTTACAACACTCTTCCCGGTCGTGATTTCTGTTTTGTTTTCCTCATGCATTATTCATGAGTTTGATAATATATTTTACAAGGATTTGTATGAGAAAGATGTTGGCTGGTAAGCTTTTGCCATTCAGTGCATTTTCCCATACAAATCTTTACAAAACATTCGATTCTATATCTAATACCATTTCTCCTGTTTCGTTCATTATGAAAAATGTAATTACGTAAGTAGATAGAAGTACAAAAAGTAAGCAATGGAGAGGAGAGAGATAGAGAAATGTGTAGAAAGTGGATGAGAAACTCTTCTAGCTGTTTTGAGACACCCACGACAAATATGTAGATGAAAATATTTCAAACACTAGTGATGAAAATGGTTTTTCATTGGGTTTTAAAAACCCATCCACGTGATCCGAAAAGGGCCCATCCATTGGTTGCTAAGCTTATGAATTATTAACGAGTTTGAGAATCTATCTTACCCTTCAGGATCAAGTTTGGTTCTCAACACAATAGCCATGTTCACAAAAGAATCTTGCTCCTTCAAGCCCATAGGTGTTGTCCAAAACGCCTTAGACACTTCCGTTATCTCTGCCTTCTCCTTCAACAAGTCCAATGCCTTTGGTATATTCTGAAGTGGATTGATATTTGAACCAACAGATACATGGACGACATTCCATTCAAAATCATTGAGACAGCGTTCGATAGTCACTGATGAATAATCAGAGAAGCGCAACGCGTTTGGCTTCTTAACGTTGACTTTGACCCACTGAACGCCATGTCGTACAACACAAATACGTGCAACGTCTGCGGCAACAGTTTCAATCAGATTATACTTCTTATTTTCCACGTGGAAGAGTACTTCTTTAGTCACTGTTTTTAAATTGATGACATCCTTAACGCAATCAGTGTTACCAGCCTTCCTGGAAGTCTGTAGTTGAATGGTAATGATGAGTTCTTGGAGTTTCCCAATTTCGTGTGGGCTAAAACCAACTTCGGTTCGCGCGTGAAGACTATTAATTTCTACAAAGTCCATTCTTTACAGCTTAACTAAGAAAATGATAAAAATGAATGATATTAATTAAAGAGGTGGAAAACGGACGCTTTGAACTAGTAAATTTATATTTATTATGGTAATAAAAATGTTATCTGTGGATGTATGTATATGTATGTATATGTATGTATATGTGTACATACGTATGTATATATAATATATTCTGTTAATATTCTATAATAATTATGTGTGTGTATGTGTGTATGTGTGTATGTGTGTATGTGTGTATGTGTGTATGTGTGTATGTGTGTATGTGTGTATGTGTGTATGTGTGTATGTGTGTATGTGTGTATGTGTGTATGTGTGTATGTGTGTATGTGTGTTGTGTATGTGTGTATGTGTGTATGTGTGTATGTGTGTATGTGTGTATGTGTGTATGTGTGTATGTGTGTATGTGTGTATGTGTGTATGTGTGTATGTGTGTATGTGTTTTGTACTGTTTAAAAAACGAGAAGGAGTGTTTTATCAGGTATAAAAGCACGAGGCGTAGCCGAGTGCTTTTATGCCTGATAAAACACGATCTACGAGTTTTTTGAACTGCTTAAAACACTCATGAACAATTTATAAGATTTTGGTTCAACTGGAGCCACCATACACGTCACGAACATGGATTTTTATACTTCGATAGAGATTTGACGTCACGGGCATGCGCAACCAGATTCAATAGAAGCTCCCACACGTTGGATATTGCGTGCCAAGGCAAAGACAGGCACGTTAGTCAAAGATCATTAGGGTTGAGTATGACCTTGATGGAGCTCTATGTCTTCATCTAAACTTGGATGCATACTTCATCCCTGATAAAGTCATCCTCATAGTATTCGACTGGTCTTTATATAAAGATCACATGTGTCTTTATATAAAGACACATGTATCTTTATATAAAATCACTTGAATACTAATGAAGAGGACTTTATCGGGTATAAAGATTCATGCACGTGACGTGTATGGTGGCTCCAATTGGACCATAAGCTTATGAATTATTAATGAGTGTTTTAAGTATATTTAGAAAACTCATTAATAATTCATGAAGAAAACACAATAGAAATCATGACCATGAAGGTGATTTTATATCTGATAAAGATTCGTCTTCATTTGCATAAACTTTAACTTGGATTTTCTCTATCAAACTTGGTTCATTTCGTACAAAAATCGGTACACAATGAGAACAAACATCATAAGTTTTCTAAGCCGTTCAATAATCTCGCAGATCGTGGTTTATCGGGTCTAAAACCACTCGGCTGCGCCTCGTGTTTTATACCCGATAAAACACTCCTGCTCGTTTATTAAACATTACATAGAATATAGTATATATTCTTTTATTCAATATGTATATATATGTATATTAGCTTTACCTAAGTCTTTCTTTCTATTTAATTACTTCACTATATATTCATTTATTATTTTATTTGTTGAAGATGTAGAGCTACTCTGTAGATATGCTTCAATAAATCGTTATTATTATTATTATTATTATTATTATTATTATTATTATTATTATTATTTATATCTATTTTCAAGCTAATTTGAGTGTAAAACGTTGGATTTGTGGAATATTTCTTTTAGTCCGAGCTAAAACGGTCTATTGATGGGTTGCAAGTAACCCCAAGAGAGTTAAAAGACAAGAAATAAAAAGAAATATGAAATCTTTTTTCTTTTACACCTTTTGCTGTTCATTAACGGCAAAGGAATATTCATTGAAGCGAAGAAGCATTGTCATTAGAGCGAACAGGCATACAATAAGGCGAACGGACTCTCAAGAGTGCGATGGAACTTTCATTAAGAAATTTAGCATTGAATTTGACAATCATTAATATATTTGCGTGGGTTCATTAACGTTTTCAAACTTTCATTAGCGTTTTGGTGCAGACAATAAGCCACAACACACATTCAATACAGTGTTTTGGACATTTATTTACGCAATACAATATAAGTATATCCACTAGGAATTGTAGGATTTTAACTGTCTTTCCATTTTTTACAAGCCGTGAATATGACTTCGTACAAGCAAAGCGCCGTTAGATATAAATATCAAATCAGTTCTGAGTTTTTTAATCCCTTTTTTTTTTGGATATTGCATTGGCTCAACAAAGAAACCAAATTCCAAATAAAGTCAGATAGCGTCTTGTGAGGGCCTATGAAGATCCACAGAAATGCATACAATGGTACAACCACATGCAAACATATCGTCCAAGATGTTTAAATAGAGAACACATTCAAGGATAAGTTCACTTTCTTGTCTTTGAAAACCTACAATCGTAAAAGCACAATATACACCTTTTGCCGTTCATTAACAGAAAATGTACATTCATTTGTGCCAATAGTGGTATCAATAACGTGTAATGTACTTTCTTCAACACCACAAGTAACATCATTAGCGCGGATCAACTTTCAATAACGATAATTGAATATGCGTGTACATTCATAGGCATCAATGGACAATCAATAGCGCGTTAGTACATTCATATGCGCGGAATGTATTTTCTTGTGCGCGAAATTCAACTTCAATAACACCAATTGACAGACAGTTGCATTTATGGACAATCATTTACCCAAAAGTGAAAATTCATTAGTGCTATTAGCATAATCATTGACAATCTATAACACGTTTGGACAATCATGAGGGTCAACGTTATATTCTATAGCGTGGTTTGACAAACATTTGCATGATTCGAATAAACAATAAGAAAAATAAAACAATCATTAGCGATTTAAAAAAAAACTATTTTAGCCTTCAATTTCTTTGCCATTTATACATCGTGGCAAATACGTTTGCATATATCTGAACCACAGATCACATTTAGCGATAGTGATGGTTGCCACATTTCTCTGGAACCCTTCCATTAGCAACTGCTTTCTGTAGAGACCCAATAGTTCGTATGTTGTTGGATCTCTGGACGGCTGATGTCGGCTTTAATTGCTGCTTTAAGTGAGCTAATTGCTATTCTCCTACGCAGCCGCTATTATGGAGGCAGTTTCCTGAGTTTTTTATATGTTTTAAAGTGATAAAAAAATCGCTAATGATTGTTTTATTTCTCTTATTGTTCATTCGAATCATGCAAATGTTTGTGGAAGGGAAGGGTTCCAGAGAAATGTGGCAACGATGCATAAATGGCGAAGAAATCGAAGGCTAAAATAGTTTTTAAAAAAATCGCTAATGATTGTTTTATTTCTCTTATTGTTCATTCGAATCTTGCAAATGTTTGTCGAACCACGCTATAGAATATAACGTTGACCCTCATGATTGTCCAAACGCGTTATAGATTGTCAATGATTATGCTAATAGCACTAATGAATTTTCACTTTTGGGTAAATGATTGTCCATAAATGCAATTGTTTGTCATTTGGTGTTATTGAAGTTGAATTTCGCGCACAAGAAAATACATTCCGCGCATATGAATGTCCAAACGCGTTATTGATTGTCCATTGATGCCTATGAATGTACACGCATATTCAATTATCGTTATTGAAAGTTGATCCGCGCTAATGATGTTACTTGTGGTGTTGATGAAAGTACATTACACGTTATTGATACAACTATTGGCACAAATGAATGTACATTTTCTGTTAATGAACGGCAAAAGGTGTACTTATATTGTATTGCGTAAATAAATGTCCAAAACACTGTATTGAATGTGTGTTGTGGTTTATTGTCTGCACCAAAACGCTAATGAAAGTTTGAAAACGTTAATGAATCCACGCAAACATATTAATGATTGTCAAATTCAATGCTAAATTTCTTAATGAAAGTTCCATCGCACTCTTGAGAGTCCGTTCGCCTTATTGTATGCCTGTTCGCTCTAATGACAATGCTTCCTCGCTTCGATGAATATTCCTTTGCCGTTAATGAACAGCAAAAGGTGTAAATGGCATCAACGCCCCTCCGAGAGGCTGCGATGACTTAACGTGCAATCGAAGAACTGAAGGATACGTGACTAGACAGAAAGAAACGACGCATGAGTTAATGCTTTATTGCAAGCACAAACTTATTATCTTAACAACGTTAAAAATAAGTAGCCTCATGCAAACGCTGTTCAGTATCTCTTTAAATGAATACCGAGTTCAGCTATCTTCAAACAACACTAGTTGGTACCTCACCCCAGTTCAATACTTCGTGCCCGGCCCGAAAGATTCAAGTAAAATGAATTTCAACTGAATACCGAGTTCAGCGAACTCCAAACAGCACTAGATAGCAACTTCAAGAAAATACTTTTTAAAAGCTGAGCTGTTCAGCCGTCAAATAGCATAAAAATGAAAGACGCCGCATACTATCACAAACCTTATCTCTGACTCTCTATTGTAAACCGGCTCGTATCTTGTAGAAGCAGTAGGATATCGTTTGGAGTTTAATCGAAGGTTCTGTGTTCTTCGACCGTGTCGCCGGTTTAGGGAACAATTGGTTGATTGAGGCGGATACTTAATATACATTCAATTCAAAAAACGTTGTCGTCGACCGGCTCAAGCCTACGCGACTGGACCAAGGGCGCTAGGACACCGAATGTGGTTCGATTTCTATAGGTTTTTTGTTTGTTGTGATCAGTTTCCTTTTACATAAGCTGTAATCAGATCTGCGTGCTGTAATCAGATCGGCGCTGTAAACTGACAGCCCGTTGGTGTTTTGTTTCTTATGGGTTGCCTGTGGTGTGTAACGCACTTTCTAGTAAACACTCAAAAGAGTTTACTAGAGAGTGCGTTACCAACGGTTATTGATTTGAATTTAATGGGCTATCAGTTTACAGCGCCGATCTGATCATAGCGCAGATCTGATTACAGCTTATGTAAAAGGAAACTGATCACGACACAGGAAACCCACAAAGAGCAAAGTTAATTTTCTAAAAGAAGAAAAAAATATATAGCCGGGTTCCCTGTGCCGGGGTAGGCTACTAGCCTGCTTGCCATTGTTCTCTCGTCTACTCGCTTAATCCTATTATTTTGAAAGGTGGGGTGGCAGTGTGTTTACACAGCGATGACAGATGCAGCACCAACGCTAGTGTACGAGCCACTGCCGAGCCTACACAGGGGTAACACGATCTCCCTCGGCATTAGTAGTATTTTCGGCATGAGTAACATTTTCGCTTCAATTGCAAAGAAAGTTACTAACTCTCTTTAGAATATTAGAGTCCAATTAGAGAAAAGCATATCTTGAACCCAGGGTTCTGTTTACGAAATGAAATGTAACTTTTCTACCTCAACGGTCAGAAAGTTAAAGTTCAAAAATATCAATATCGACCAGTAGGTCATTTTAGGTCACGCTCACGTTGACTGGACGTGTACAAGTAAGTAAACAAATAAAGATTAGATTGCCATTACGAAATATCCTAAAAAAATTTCCTTTATTGTAGTTGATGATACAAAAGGAGGAAGTTTCTTTGAGTAAAAATTGTCGCATGAGAGTGGGAATTTTAGTGTGTGTGGTAGTAGCGTGTTGTCGTTGATCGATGTTACATAAATCTCTAGTGTCCTGTAGTCACGTCTTAGGGTTCGAATTACTAGCGTTCGGGTCCGAGTGAGGGCCGAGGGAGATCGTGTTACCCCTGTGTAGGCCCGGCAGGATTGTGTTATCTGCTTATTTGTTCGTCGTTCGTTCGTTTTTTCTTTCTTTCTTTCTTTCTTTCTTTTTTTTTTTTTTTTTTTTTTTTTTTTTTTTCTTCTTCTTTTTTTTCCCCTTTAATTTTTAATTAGGTAAAACCAAGATGTATAGTTAATCTAGTAAAGAAATGTTTGAGGGGGGATCCAGGTGGTGTGCATAGGCGCACCGGACACCCCCAAAAATGTAGGTACAAAATAAGTCACTAAAATTAGGATTATTGTTGCCGTCATTTTGGACACCCCCCTTGCGAATTTCTGGATCCCCCTGTATTAGCCTGTTCTTTTGCGGGATATTTCTCGATTTTTACGTCTTGCGAAAGTGGTTTTGCCTGTGCCTGGGTTTCCAGCAAATACCAAATGTAAGGGCGTGTTTTCTACAACGTTGTGGCCCAGCATGCGCCTTCTGTCATTCTGCAGCTGGGTCTTGGTGAACCGCATGAACTGTTCTTTCAGGTTGGTCAGACCAACGAACTCTGACATGGCTTTTTCCATGTTGTGGAGGATTTCCTCGTGACGTACTACAATAGCAATGCATTTGCAAAAGTCTCTATCAATATATCACTATTAGATTCAGCTGAAACGGAGGATCGTAATGTGTTTACCTCTTTCTTCGATAATTACACAGTCGTTATCTGACCCAACACTAATCCACCGATGGTTTTGGAAAAAATTCAATTAAATTGTTAGAAAAAAACGTTCTACTCCAGCATTTGGCTGCCGAAGAAAGTGGGTAGACAATATCAACAATAATTAACAATTATTTGCCGAAGGCGAAGTGAATATCGGTGAATATTTCAAGGCGAGGTAAGTATTTACCATATCCACTGAGCCTGAGGCGAATAATTGTTTTAGCATATTCCAACTTGTGTACAGAGTAACTTATTTTTTATATGCAATAATTCAATAAAAACGAACGAAGAAACGAAAATCTTATCACCTTTGTTTTCTTATTTTACATAATTTTTAAAAGGACCTTGAAAAACGTTTAGGCCATACTTCGTTGCCTTTTCAGCACTAATAGGAATGGCATTTACTCTCATTTTTTCAATTTCCTCATCGGAAATCGTAGCAAAACGATTGCCAGCAAGTGCCATTTTGTTGCCGACTCAATATTCCGAGATTCAGAGGTGAATATCGTACAATATTCACCTCCAATTAACCAATGAGGACGCGCGTTCTTAGGAAGTTCACAAGTTGGTATATGCTAACTAATAATAGCAAAATATTTTGGTATTCATATTTACCTTTCCAGTATATTCTTTCGTCCGTTAGCATCGGGACTGGTTGGCTCCTGAATTACATCCCAGCTTTTTATGTATACCAGGGTTACTAGCGTCATATTAAAGAAAAAAGGTCATCAGAAGTCAAACTTTATAAGGCATTTCGCCCAGTGAGTTCTGTTGTTTTCATATTTGTTAGCCTGGAAGTTTAAAAGAGTTTCTCCTTCTATTGGTTTTTAAAATCAATTTCTTTAACTAACATCCCTGTTTTTGGACTGAGTGAGTGCATGCATATATCGAAAACCGCCAGATAGTATTAATTGAACTTTAAAATCTTTATATTTTCTTTATTAACAATAGCGTTTCCAAGATTTATATTGGTTCAAACATGGCCATTGGTCATGGCCAAATTAAAAAAAACGCTAATTCGTACAGAAATATCTGAAAAGGATACCAAAAGAGTCGTTTCTTCCACCTCCAGAAAGGCTTTCCAAAAGGCTATCGGTCATTTCAAAGCTTTTCACCACCAGTCCATCGTAGACAGTCCTAAACCATGTTATGAAACACAGATACTTAGCACACCGATTTGTTTCATGATTTACAGGTAACGACTGATCATGCATGAGTAGAGTATTGAACAGACTTCATTTCTTGTCATATATACCATTTGTTTTCCGTTTGGATGTTCTTCACAATCGAATATACGTGGTCTCTTTGTTCAGAATGAATGATAATGCCAAACAAGAAATAGCTTATTTGGTAATCCTCTATGCCATGTAAGGTTTCATTCTCTGGACGCAAAAGATCGGCTTCAGGGATGGTTTTAGGGATGTCTACCACTTTATTGTTCTGTAACGAAAAAAGTGAAATAACTAAATATTCAGTAACCAATAAGTTAAGCTGAATGAGGTTTGAAGGCTGACAGTGTATTAGAAGAAAAAAAAAACAGTAAAAAATAATGATAGATGAATGTTTTCTCCAACCTTTCCCGATCACTACCGTCATACGAGGTATTTGCAGTTAATTACTTTTGCAATCTAGTACACTATATTTTGTATGCCGCGAGAAAATAAATAATGAGATAAAAAAAGCTTTTTTAAGAACAAATAACACAACTATTATAAACAGTAATTAACTGATTTTAACCCCACCTTAACCCCTTGATCTTCACTATTTCTCTGCAAAGCTATGATGAGAACATCAGGCGATTCTGACCATTTATGGTAAGTCTTTGCACTGGGGCCTGATTGCTGCCGTCTGTAGAATAAAAAAAATAAAGAAATAGATAGAGCACCGAACAATTATACGTCGTTGGATGCCACTTTTAAGGTTCGTTCCAAAGGTGCAACATTGTGTTTTTGGAGATTTATGTGATTAAGAGCTATACTATTATTTTGTTTTTGCCGAGCATGTACATCAGGGACTTTGTATCCGCAACAATGAGACATAACACATTTGCGTTAGAAATATACTACTTGGTATTGGACATTATTCGTAACTATTATTCGTAATTATTCATCACTTTTGTCCATCGTCTTACCTTGGGATGCTTCAGAGTATTTTGACTTCCACGCATCGTCCCAGTCTTCGAACTCCACCGGATCAGACTCCTTCAGCCTTTCGTTCACGAGGTCTCGAATAGAAATACGATCCCTCGCTCTCGTGCTAGCGGCTACATTAATCATGAATTTGGCTATAGCGAGTTAAGACTAAATTTTTAAAATACTTTTACGGTGATCATTTTAAAATACCAGATTCATGTTTTTTGTTTTTTTGTTTTTAAGGATACAGGTTAAAGTTTCGTCCTCCTTAAGGTCAAATATAATTTCTCCTGACTCCGAGCTATCTAGCGAGGTCACAATTACTGTTTTTCCACAAAACGCTTTGCAATCAGTATCCTACAAAAAATCGTAATAGTTGATTAAGTTCTAAAAGGTTTAGTATACACATTAGTTCTAGCTGACAACTTTTTGAATTACCCGAGAGTGCTTTAACGCATTTTCCAGAACCTTCTCCAGCACTTCGTTAGGGTCGAGGTTTTCATTCCCTTGGAGGCCGAGCGATGTTAATAAGGATTCCTGAACAGAAGCGACGCGTGCATCTCTTGTTCCACGAATAGCGTAGCACTGTCCATAAAAACAATAATAATAATAATAATAATGGATGGATGGATGGATGGATGGATGGATGGATGGATGGATGGATGGATGGATGGATGGATGGATGGGTGGGTGGGTGGGTTGGTGGATGGATGGATGAATGGATGGATGGATGGATGGGTGGGTGGGTGGGTGGGTGGGTGGATGGATGGATGGATGGATGGATGGATGGATGGATGGATGGATGGATGGATGGATGGGTGGGTGGGTGGATGGATGGATCGATGGATGGATGAATTAAAAAAATAAAAAGAATGTTGATTCAACTATTTATCTTTAGCTTAATTTACCTTGTTTATTTCACTGGTGGTGCTGGTACTTTCATTGTTAACAACTGTCATGAATGGACGTAACCATTGGAGCATGGCGAGGACAGAGGACAAACTACATTTTTTCCCGTTTGGGTTTACAAATCCTGCGTTGGAAGCAAGTCGTGAAAGTATTTTCCATTATAATTTTGATATAGCTCAGAATGCACAGCAATCTCAAATTTACCTGTATTTGAATGCGGAGAATGTGATAACTTGCAACTTTGTGGGTAACCGCAGAAAAGCTGTATGGAGCGCAACAAAAATAAAATAAAAATCAATCAATCGATCAATCAAAAATCAAAAAAAAAATGTATAATTATACCATCTAGATATACACGCCCAGTCAGTGAGACACATGTTGGCGTAAACGTACTTGTGGGTGTGCCTTTTCAGATCCACTGGTCTCGGTTGGGTGGTCTTTATCTGATACATGAACGTTTCCAAACTGTAGATAAGAACTGACAATGAGTATGTAATGGAATATTGCCTGAGTAAAAAGCTTAAATTTTATTTTGGATCCTTTTTCTGCAGGCCGATAATAAGTGGTTAAGTTTACTACATAGCCTTTCTGAAATCAGATGTGTTACATATCGTACTTACGTGAAAGCCAGGATCGCTGAGTTGTCTCGAGCGGGATCTTTGCTGGCGCTTTTGAAATGGAGTACTACTGTTTGGGAATGCTTCTCGACTTGCTTCCCCTTCAGCCTGGAACACGAGCATGGATCAAAGAAAAAAAGGCTTACATGGTAGGTTACATGATTGCCGCCGAAAGAACCAATCAAACGATTATTTTCAACGACTGACGGAATGGATGACCAAATAATAAATAACAACAACAACCCCCAAAATAAGCCGAAAAACGAAAAATAAAACCGCACACAAATAACAACAACAAAAACAATAATAAGGGGAAAAAAGAATTAATGAAAATAATAGTAAAAATAAAAACCAAGCTTGATCTCTCTTTGCAATATAAGATGATGGCTAGTAAACACTAGCGTGGACTGCGTCGGTGTTTCTAATAAAACAGTTATCGTAGAATGATAAGTTATACACCGTAGTGAAAATAGTAACTGACGTTTCGGACGTTAGTCCTTCGTCGGAGTCAATAGAAAGTAAGAGTAAGAGAGATGTTTATATAGTAGAGGAGAGAGAAAACAAACCAATAAGAAAAAAGCAAGCCATTTAACAAAGGAAAACAAAAGGATCGAAAACAACAATAGGTGGGAAATAACTTAATTATAAGCGAAGCGTTCGTTCATCCCGTGGGGATTAACGGTGCCAAGTGAATGAATTAAGCGCATTTCTTTTGTTTTACGATGATTGTTGCTGCAGTGGGTTAAACACAGACCAAAAACAATAGCATTAAGCTCAGAGTGATTAGCAGAGTTAAAGTGCCGAGCAACTGGTTTAGATAAATCTTTCTTGCGAATGACGTAAAGGTGGTCTCTAAAACGATCACCTAATCGGCGGCCAGTTTCTCCAACATAGAGCATGTTACAGCGTGAACACTGAATGCAGTAGATGACGTTAGAAGAAGTACAATCAAAATGATCTGTAATATTAAAGGTGGATTTGGGACCTTTAATAGAAGTATGTGAAGCAACAAAGGGGCAAGTGTAGCAACGTTTGCGAGAACAGCGAAAAGTACCGGGTTCTTTATTAGAAGGAAGTACACCTTTAACTAAGAAAGAGCGTAAATTACGGTTCCTTTTGAACGAAAAGAGAGGGCGTTCTTTGAAAATGTTGGACGTGGTGGGATCAGAGTTGAGTAAATTGAAGTTACGATTAATGACAGGTTTGATAGAGTTGTTAATAGGATGGTAAGTGATAGTGAATGGAATGAGGTTAAGGTTAGAATTGCGTGATTTAGGGGTGAGAGCAGTGTTACGATCTATGGAAGAAGCTTTAAGCATAGCACGGTCGATGATGGTAATAGGGTAACCACGATTAAGAAAAAAGGAACGCATTTCTTGACATTTGTGAGAAAAATCAGTGTCGTCACTGCAAAGACGGCGCAAACGTAAGAATTGCGAAAAAGGAATAGAATTGAGAGTGTGTTTAGGGTGTGAGGAGGAATAAAGTAAATATGAATGAGAGTCTGTGGGCTTATAATGAATAGTGGTATTGAGATGATTAGCAGAAATACTCACAGAAATGTCAAGAAATGTGACAGAAGTTTCACTAATGTCCCAAGTGAATTCAAGAGCTGGGTGAAAAGAATTGACATAGAGAATAAAAGAATCTAGGTCTTGTTTTGAACAAGAAGTAGCACCAATACAATCGTCAATGTAGCGACCAAAAAGCTCAGGTTTAATGCCTGGATAGAGATCAAAAATCTGTTGCTCGATGTAGCCAACAAATAAATTAGCATAGCTAGGTCCCATTTTGGTGCCCATAGCTACACCGTTAAAAAGCGGTCGCCAAAGGAAAAACAATTAAGGGTGAGAACAAGTTCAGCTAAACGCAATAAAGTAGGAGTGCTAGGTTCTAAAACGGTGCGAAGATCAAAAAAATGTTTGAGAGCATTGAGACCTTCATCATTAGGAATGACGGTATATAAAGATTTAACATCCATGGTAAATAAAAACTTGGATTGAGAATTTTGAAAATGAAAGTCATTAAAAATCCTGAGGGCGTGATTAGTGTCTTTAATGTAGGTGGGTAGAGTCTGAACGATAGGTGACATAAGAGAGTCAAGAAAGCTAGAAATAAGTTCGGTGGGACAACTACAAGCTGATACAATAGGACGGCCAGGATTATTAGGTTTGTGAATTTTAGGTAAAAAGTAAACATGAGAGGTGCGGGGAGTGTTAATGATAAGATTGTTGGCAGTAGCTGGAAGACTGCCGTCAGAAATAAAAGAGTTAATAGTGTCTTTGACAGTTTGCTGGTAGGTAGGTGTGAGGTCTTTGTTGATTTCAAGGTAAAAATTGGTGTCCGAGAGTTGGCGTAAAGCTTCCTCTTTGTACACATCGGTGCGCCAAACGACAACAGCACCACCTTTATCAGCGGGCTTGATGGTGATATCAGTACGAGAGCGAAGATTACGAAGTGCCGTCCATTCATCAGTGGAAAGGTTGGAAAAATTAAGTTTACGTTTAAAGTTGAGAGTAGAAAGATCGTGACGACATTTGTTAATGAATAAATCTAAAGAAGCAAATTGGCCCTCAGGGGGGATCCAATTAGATTTACGCGCGTTGAGGAGTTGAAAATATCACGATCAGAAGTATTTGTCGAAGAATTATCAGCATGAAAAAAAGCTTTGAGTCGAGTACGACGAAAGAAAGATAACTTCTCTGTTTTGTCAAAGTCAAGAAATCAAGAAAGAAAATCATAATTATGCATTTATCCTTACAATTCATTCTTCTTGTTCTTCTTGTCTTTCATCCTCCTCCTCCTCCTCCTCCTCCTCCTCTATCACATCGGACGCTGGCTTTGACAACATCACATATAGGGTGTTGGTCGATTTGGATTTTATAGTATATACTAATTTTCCGTCAATTTCCTGGCTTGCACTCAGAGTTAAATTGTTTCTCCGTCCACTTCTCATTACATAAAAATAGCTTACATCGTAATCTTTGTACTTCGACTTGACAATATTCAATATCCTTGGGCGTATTACACCATCTTGTTCGCGTTCTTGTACGCGAAATGGAGGTTCAATCGAGGAATCGCCCTTAAAATCGTTGGTTTGTCCGAATTCCTTTACCTCATAAATGAAATCGACGACCACTAACTTCATGTGGTATGATTTTGAATTGTCTCCTTTTTTCCTTCTATTATATGGCATATACCGGCCAGATGAACGCTGGTGAAACGAAGGTAAAGGAGGTCGTGCATTTGCGCCTGAAGCCGGCACACCAGAATTATCAGAACTACCAAATAAGCGTCCGGCATTTCGAGCAAGCAAATCATCGTTCCTCAACGATCCGACGATGCTAGAAGCTGAGGGACTAGACTGCTGCAAACTCGAGGTCGAAGAAGCGCCTGGACGATCTTTTTAAGCTGTTCTACAATATTTGCTGCGTCCGAATTCATAATGCAGAAGAAATTGTCTTAAAAGTGGCAATGTTCCTATTTGAGCAATGTAGATCATGAATTGAATGCACGTGGCATACAGTGATGGAGAGTAGCCAACCAACATTTATATGGTCAAGTTTTGATACTTGATTGGCAAATTAATGAAGAGATTTTTGCGGAAAACACCCTAATTAGGACAGTGTAAAGCAAACAGACCTATTGTTTTAGTATTTTATTTTAGGCTTAAAAAGTGTCATTCACTTTGGCTTTAGAGTGCATCACTTGACCTTTGAAGAGTGAACAATAATGGATCATATCTGTGTTCTTATGTAAACAGCAGCACTGCACGCTATTACCATATTTGCACGCTATTTATAATTCAACTCAATTTCATAATTCCTCGGGGTTTTATACCTGCACGGTTTTTTATACCTGTACGGTTTTTTATACCTGTACGGTTTTTTGTACTTGCACGGTTTTTTATACCTGCACGGTTTTTTATACCTGTACGGTTTTTTGTACTTGCACGGTTTTTTATACCTGCACGGTTTTTTATACCTGTACGGTTTTTTATACCTGTACGGTTTTTTATACCTGTACGGTTTTTTATACCTGTACGGTTTTTTGTACTTGCACGGTTTTTTGCACTTGCACGGTTTTTTTTTTTTATACTTGCACGGTTTTTTATAATTGCACGGTTTTTTACTGTGAGGTCAAAGTGCATACTTGAGGAAATTAGCAATGTTGAAACGTTCGGCGCCTGCATAATCATAATCCGAAGTCGGATTAAGAATTCTGGATACCTCTTAAGTACTGATGTACGTCAAATTAGGGAATTCATTTTTAACTTTAAGCGAAGTCGCTAAAAATTAGAACTGTCAAAAGATGAAATCGCAAATTATACGTTCATGCAAAAGTAGGTAAGCAGCCCTTAGCCTGGTGCAACCCCGGCCTAAGTGATAAAGCGATCCTCCACGGCCTTTAAACTTTAATAAATATTTACAAAAACATTACTTCAGCTCACAATACTATTATTTACAAATGTAATTAGACCAAGATCGTGGCCCGTCGGAATCCAAGAAGACAATAAGAAGACAAGGGAACAAAAAATAATGGCCTATTACACGATAGGTGAACGTGCCTGCATTCCTTTTCTCTGCCTGCCGTGCTGACTAGCTAATTATCACTTTGCTAATTTTTTAAAGTAAGGCACAGGTGGTATTACGTACACACTTCCTAACGAAATTTATGATATCACTTGAAAGTAAATTGTGCGGTGACTGCGTGGAAATCAGAAGTTCATGATCTAAGTACTACGGCACGTATGCTTGTATGAAGCATTAATAAAGTTTGGGTACTGCATCCCAGTGAGCGGCATTTTGCCAAAGTTCTTAGAGAAATAACATTCTATTTGTTTCTCAAACTTTGAGCTACAAAATCGACAGTTTTTCGATAAATGTCTACTCCGAAATCCACACTGTTTGAAAGTGGGTTGACCAGCTGCGAAAGAACATTCTTTTGTTCTTCTATGAAAGGGTTTACAGGCTCCTCTACCACTACTGTGTTTTCGTCACTTTCAGGGTCACTTATTTGGGAAATGTTAAAATCTGATCCATAGGTTGTTAACTCGGGATTAAGAATGTCTTCCACTGCAGTATAGCCAGAAAAGACACCTCCTATAACCCCAGAAACCCAGCGCTGGTAAGGAGTTTCATTCTTTTCAGTGCTGAGGGCGTGATGATTCCAACCTAATCTGAATTCCTCAAGGGCCCTGTTAATGCGCGGAGCATACACATAATGAAGACAAAACAAGTCGGTGTCATTTTCACGATCTAATAGGCCTTCGTCTTCCAAAAAAAAAAAAATTGAATAAAACGTCGACAGGCAACAGCGAGTGGTATCTCTGTGTAGTCGTTCTATGCGCTGGTTGTAAACTGAGGATCCGGCAATGTGCGACCCTCTCCCGGGTCTCCTTACTGATTCCATATATCTACCAACCTCCACGTTTTCTCCTCCGTAATCTGTGCGAAAACGGGAAGGTATCCCATATCTTTTAGTACCCTCCAAGAAACTCGAAAGGACTGTGTCAGCTCTATTGTTTGTAGCACACTTGAGGAACACTAAAAGTGTATATCACGGCAAAAGTGTATATCACGGCAAAAGTGCATATCACGGCAAAAGTGCAAATCACAGCAAAAGTGCATATCACGGCAAAAGTGTATATCACGGCAAAAGTGCATATCACGGCAAAAGTGTATATCACGGCAAAAGTGCATATCACGGCAAAAGTGCATATCACGGCAAAAGTGTATATCACGGCAAAAGTGTATCTCACGGCAAAAGTGTATATCGCGGCAAAAGTGTATCTCACGGCAAAAGTGCATATCACGGCAAAAGTGTATCTCACGGCAAAAGTGTATATCACGGCAAAAGTGCATATCACGGCAAAAGTGTATATCACGGCAAAAGTGTATATCACGGCAAAAGTGTATATCACGGCAAAAGTGTATCTCACGGCAAAAGTGCATATCACAGCAAAAGTGTATATCACGGCAAAAGTGTATATCGCGGCAAAAGTGTATATCACGGCAAAAGTGTATATCACGGCAAAAGTGTATATCACGGCAAAAGTGTATATCACGGCAAAAGTGTATATCGCGGCAAAAACGTATCTCACGGCAAAAGTGTATATCACGGCAAAAGTGTATATCACGGCAAAAGTGTATATCACGGAAAAGTGTATATCACGGCAAAAGTGTATATCACGGCAAAAGAGTATCTCACGGCAAAAGAGTATCTCACGGCAAAAGTGCATATCACGGCAAAAGTGTATCTCACGGCAAAAGTGTATATCACGGCAAAAGTGCATATCACGGCAAAAGTGTATCTCACGGCAAAAGTGTATATCGCGGCAAAAGTGCATATCGCGGCAAAAGTGCATATCGCGGCAAAAGTGCATATCGCGGCAAAAGTGCATATCGCGGCAAAAGTGCATATCGCGGCAAAAGTGCATATCGCGGCAAAAGTGCATATCGCGGCAAAAGTGGATATCACGGCAAAAGTGCATATCACGGCAAAAGTGAATATCACGGCAAAAGTGCATATCACGGCAAAAGTGTATATCACGGCAAAAGTGTATATCACGGCAAAAGTGTATCTCACGGCAAAAGTGTATCTCACGGCAAAAGTGTATATCACGGCAAAAGTGTATATCACGGCAAAAGTGTATATCACGGCAAAAGTGCATATCACGGCAAAAGTGTATCTCACGGCAAAAGTGTATCTCACGGCAAAAGTGTATATCGCGGCAAAAGTGTATATCACGGCAAAAGTGTATATCACGGCAAAAGTGTATATCACGGCAAAAGTGTATATCACGGCAAAAGTGTATCTCACGGCAAAAGTGCATATCACAGCAAAAGTGTATATCACGGCAAAAGTGTATATCGCGGCAAAAGTGCATATCACGGCAAAAGTGTATATCACGGCAAAAGTGTATATCACGGCAAAAGTGTATATCACGGCAAAAGTGTATATCGCGGCAAAAACGTATCTCACGGCAAAAGTGTATATCACGGCAAAAGTGTATATCGCGGCAAAAGTGTATATCACGGCAAAAGTGTATATCACGGCAAAAGTGTATCTCACGGCAAAAGTGTATATCACGGCAAAAGTGTATATCACGGCAAAAGTGGATATCACGGCAAAAGTGTATCTCACGGCAAAAGTGTATATCACGGCAAAAGTGCATATCACGGCAAAAGTGTATATCACGGCAAAAGTGTATATCTCGGCAAAAGTGCATATCGCGGCAAAAGTGCATATCGCGGCAAAAGTGCATATCGCGGCAAAAGTGCATATCGCGGCAAAAGTGCATATCGCGGCAAAAGTGTATATCACGGCAAAAGTGTATCTCACGGCAAAAGTGCATATCACGGCAAAAGTGTATATCACGGCAAAAGTGCATATCACGGCAAAAGTGTATATCACGGCAAAAGTGTATATCACGGCAAAAGTGTATATCACGGCAAAAGTGTATCTCACGGCAAAAGTGTATCTCACGGCAAAAGTGTATATCACGGCAAAAGTGTATATCACGGCAAAAGTGTATATCACGGCAAAAGTGTATATCACGGCAAAAGTGTATCTCACGGCAAAAGTGTATCTCACGGCAAAAGTGTATATCACGGCAAAAGTGTATATCACGGCAAAAGTGTATATCACGGCAGTGAGTTGTTTTTTAAAGAATCTGATGACAGCTGTCAAGAACAGGAAAGACGTCAGAAAAGAATAAAAAAGATAAGCATTTGTGGTCACGAAACTGTCTACCAAAGCAGTAGAAGTATATCAAGATGTTTTTTGTTATGTGGAAGGACTAAATAATTTTGAAACAAACGGCGCGCCATACCTTTCGGTCCAGTCACGTAGGCTTGAGTGTTAGTCGACGACAACGTTTTTTGAATTGACTGTATACGTTTTCAAGACCGATGGCACAGTCTTTCCCTATCCGAGGACGGTAAATAAATACCTTACAGTGGAACCCCGTTAATAAGGACACCGTTGGGACGGACAAAACTGTCCTTATTAACGGGGTGTCCCTATTAACCGAGGTGTCAGAAAAACAGCTGAAAACACATTTTTAACCATTTATTTTTACTGTACTGTAAACCTTGAACTACAATAGTCGATATAACAGCCTGGAACAAAAAATGCATTACTGTATAAGAACTTCATTTGCATTTACTGCATTGTATTGTACAATTTAATTTAAAGACGTCTGTGAGATTTGTTTGTTGACTGTTTTCTTTTTACTGTACTGCACACTTGCAGCTACAATGTTCAATACAACAGCGTAAACTGAAACCAAAAGTACATTACTTTACAAGCACGACATCATTTTTGTACTATACTGTACTGTGCTGTATAATTTCATTTAAAGAAATCTGTGAGTGTTTTCCTGAACAGAGTTCAAAATACTGGGATTGAACCAAATTAATTGAACATCGCTTAAAATCCTGCTAAAATCGAGCGTTGTCTATTTCATTATGATGTAATAGCAAACTATACTGCAATGATCAGTGATCACTGACAATATGATCCGTATTCAGCTCATTATATCAATAAACAAATACAGTAAAGACGTCTTCAAATTTCAAGTGTCCTTAATGCGGGGTTGTTTATGTATGGCAAGTGTCATTCAGGTCCTAGAAATGTGTCCTTTGTACTTATTAACGGGTTTCCTAATAAAGCGGGTTATTTTAACAGAAAAAGTATGGAGTTTTCGTTGGGACTTTGAAACGTGTCCTTAGTAACGAGGTGTCCTTATTAAGCGGGTGTCCTTAGAGCGGGGTTCCACTGTATTTATTTTTATTCCGTACTATTTTTTTATTTGTTTTTGTAATCGTTTTGTTTTTTTGTTTAGCGGCAAAGGATACCGGACCGCGAGCGCGGGCAGATACTTACAAAATACTGCCCGCTCAGCCAATCAGAACGCGCGGTTTTTTAGGATACCGGACCGGGAAAAAAAATGCAATATAGCAAGGAAGGCTCTGGAAACTAAAAGACTAAAATATAAAAGAGGTTTCCTTGAGAAATAAAGTTAAGGTAGAGAAATGGCACTGTTCAGTTCAAGAAAGCTTGTGACATGGAGGAATATGAATAACAGGATGTAGCTAAAATCTACCGGCGCCATTTTCCGCATTCTTCATTTCACACCCTTTCTCTGTTCCCTTGCCCGTCTGGCTCGAGCAGTCGATAGGGACTTTAAGATTTGCAAAATCTACGACGGCGACGCCAACCGAAAGTGTAAATAATTTCTCTCTTGGGTTCTGTTCATCGGAGATTTCATTTCAAACATTGTCGTTAAAGTCAACTCATCCACAGGGAAGACAGACTTTGAAGACGCGAAACCCAAAAGTGAAGTTATTTACACTTCCGGTTGACGTCGCCGTCGCAGATTTTGCAAATCTTAAAGTCCCTAATATTTACATTGACAATACATTGAATTTATACATTCGAGGAATTTCGAAGTATTGCAAAAAAGAAAGTCTTTAAACTCGACCAAAAAAAGGGGAACAAAGAAAAAAGATAAACTCTCGATGTTTCAGTTGGAAATTATTCATAATATACTCCCTTTAAAAAGAGGTACATGGCAAGAACTTCCGAATCACTATGGGAGGAGCTTAATACGTCATCAAGATACTAACGTCAATCATTATGTTTTAAGCCCTGTATTCTTATTGGCTCAATCACTTTCCTCGATTTGCATTTTTCAAAATGGCAAATAGGAAACTTTAAGAGACAAATGTTTCTATATCGTGCCAAACAGTTTATCAACAGAAAACTAATATCGCCATTAGTGCAATAAGGACTAAGGGAAAGATTTATTATGAGGTAGAGAGTCTGATAAGTATTTAGATTGCTCTAACTCCAAGTCATGTTGTAATGGCAAGTGTATCAATGGATCCAATTGTCTGAGAAAATGGTGTGTTATAGCGACCATTCTTTCAGTGGTTCCAATTGTCTCGGTCAGCCATGTGACATCAATTCAGATTGCTCTAATTCAGAGTCATGTTGTAATAGCAAGTATGTTGTGAAGGGATAGGGGAGGGAGGCTTATAACTTAGAAAGAAAGAAAGAAATCCTTTCAGATTCTTTCATGAATTCTTTATTGTGATATATTTTAGGTCTACTATCTTTTTTACTTTTTTTGGTCGAGTTGAGTGATTTGCTTTTCAGCTATACTTTAAAATTACTCAAATTTTTAAATCCAATGTAAAAACATGGTGAACACTCACTGGTCAAGACAAGGGAGCTGAGAAAGGGTGTGAAACTGAAATGCGGAAAGTGGCGGTAGATTTTTACTGCATCCTGTTATTCATCTTTCTCCACAAAAGCTTCTTTTTGACAACAATGTCACGATCAATATTAATGCATTAGTGATTAATGATGGTAATAGAACTGAGTGGATGTGTAGCTTGGTCTGAAATCATTCGCGAAAATGCCACAAAAATGAAAATTTGTTCTGTTTTTGAATTAATTTATGGCGGTTGAAGAGAACTCCCGAGAACTCAAGAAGCCGCGTTGCGTGACGACCATGAAAGCGTCTGCGTAGGAGCCTACCATTTCGAACGATTGATGTTCCATATGCAGCTTTTCCCATATCTTTTACGATTTGTTGTGTATCTGAACCAACCCCTTTATGCCATTGGCTCTAGATATGAAACTCTAAGAGCTACTTAATAACATTGTCATGTGATGACGTTGGTAAGGAAATAAGCATACTACAAGTTCCGTAAAGGCGAATTATAATATTACTGTCTACTGAGTAAGTGTCATTTTGTAACTGGCTGTGATAGCGGAAAAATAGCTACTCGTAATGGCGCTGAAACTGCTGTTCTTTGCTGTTCTTTGCTACATTCGTGGTTCCAATTCCCTTGACTCCTTTTGCGTTAGAGCCTTGGGCAGCTGCTCATGGTCACAGTCTTGTTGTAAAAACACATGTGTTGATGCCCCCAATTGTCTTGGCCGATCGTGTTCCATCGACTCACATTGCTCATCATCTGAATCGTGTTGTACAGGCAAATGTACCAAGGGATCTGATTGTCTCGGCCAATTCTGTTCCAGTGACACCGATTGCTCGTTATCAGGATTTTGTTGTGGCCACAAGTGTGTTATCAAGGGATCCAATTGTCCGGGAAGATCGTGCTTTAGCGACTCACAATGTTCTGCATCAGAATCGTGTTGCAACGACAAATGTTTCAGTGGTTACAATTGCCTCGGTCAATCCTGCTTCATCAATTCAGATTGCTCTAACTCAGAGTCATGTTGTAATAGCAAGTGTGTTGTAAAGGGATCCAATTGCTTGGATTCTGCTTTAATCACCCCTATAGTACTTGGTTCACTTGGTTTGATTGCGACTATTATCATAGTTGTCGTCATCGTAGTAATTCTCAGAAGAAGGCACTTTGGTGGAGTGATCAACTACCGTGAGTTTCCTTCAGTTCCATTATCACAAAGAGGAGTTAACCATCCACCACCACAACAGAGCGGTAATGGAACAACTGACCAAGAGGCGAACCAACAGACAACTTATCCTCCTCCTTCATATGAAGTTTCAGCAAGTGGAAAGACCACAGTTGGAGAAATTGGTAATGACAAAGGGAGCCATGCTTGAGCGACAATCTTAAAAATAACGGCGAGCTATAAGAATCACATATTAGAACGACGCAGATAAACAAGGGGACCTCACAGCCGCTACAGTGACGGATCCAGGATTTTTCAAAGGGGGGTTCCATTTCTTAAACTGTGTATAATTCTCTTTTGTTTAGTTGATGTTTGACAAAACAATTGGCTCTAATCACCTAATTTACCATCTAGTAATGGAACTTAAAGGTAAATTAAACATTATAACAGCAAATATCTATCATTTCGTGTTCAACAATATCTTTGTGGATACTTTTAAGCAAAATTTATATAAAACATATTTCTATTACCTAAAAGATCAAACCTTCAAGGGGGGTTCCGTGGACCCCTTCGACCCCCCCCCCCCCCCCCCTGGATCCGCCACTGAGCTATTTAGACCGGTAGAACTGCAAGATTCACAGATTGAAACGACGATAAACACTGAAGGACAAGGACAAAATAATGAACTGATTAGCTAGAGTCATGAACATACGCTTTTGTAAGTTAGGTCTGGTACACTATAGTGTCACTAAGCATAAGCATATAAGCCTAAGAATGGGTAAATGTCTTCCCCAGATCTCAAAGCTATCATTTAATTATATAACTGGTAGAACTGCGAGATTTGCAAATTAGGATGACAATATGTTTCTTTTTATGTATCTTTGATTATTTCTTAATTTCAGTGTCCCCAATTAGTTGCCTAAACTAAATACATTGACACTTGAATAGAGTTATTTATTTTATTTCATCTTTAATAAATACTGAACTAGGAGAAATTTCAAGCCCAATAGCCAGTCTCATGCAAACGCGTTTTTTAACATGTTAGGTTTTTAAAAACCTACATTTCCTGTCTAGAAATTAAAGCTATATTCTAAAGGTCTTGTTGATTTGCACCGCTGCATTGTATTCAATGAATAAAAACTTTTAAAAATTGATGCTTTTTTTGGAGGGGGGGGGGGCTTAGAAGGAAGCCAGAAGAAAGAACCAAAGAGAGAAAGAAAGAAAGAAAGAGAGAGAAAGAGAGAAAGAGAGAAAGAGCGAAAGAGAGAAAGAGAGAAGGAAAAGATAAGATAAACTAGAGATCGCAAGAAGAGATACAGAGAGCACAAGAAAAGCGACGAAGAAGAACCGAGAGTAAGATCGCTCTCACGCAGCCCGAACGCCCATCGTCCCGATCCCGCGCGCAATCCTTACTCCCTATCTCCTCTCTCCCTCTCCCTCCCGACTCCCTCTCTCCTCTCCCGCCTCTCTCCCGCCCCCCCTCTCTCCTCTCTCTCCCTCCTCCTCCTCTCTCCCCTCTCTCCCTCTCTCCCTCTCTCCTCTCTCCCTCTCTCCCTCTCTCCCTCTCGCCCCTCCTCTCTCTCCCTCTCTCCCTCTCCCTCTCCCTCTCCCTCTCTCTCTCCCTCTCTCCCTCTCTCCCTCTCTCCCCCCTCTCTCGCTCCGCTCTCTCCCTCTCTCCCTCCTCCCTCTCTCCCTCTCTCCCTCTCTCCCCTCCTCTCCTCCCTCTCTCCCCCTCCCTCTCCCTCTCTCCTCTCTCCCTCTTCCCTCTTTCCCTCTTCCCTCTTCCCTCTTTCCCTCTCTTCCCGCTCTCCCTCTCTCCCTCTCTCCCTCGCTCCCTCTCTCCCCCGCTCTCCCGCTCTCTCTCCTCGCTCCTCCTCAAAATCACGTCTTTTCGTGACTGATAGTTCATATTACTCAACCAGAACATCTTTACTCAAAAGACACAAATGGTCTCTTGTGTATTTGTCGATCTTTTGCGTAGCGAATGTTCTGGTTGAGCGATAGCGACTATTTAGTCACTAAATACGTGCTACTATGTACTTATTGACTGAGTTAGGTCGGGCCGTACGGGAAAATATTTGGCTCGAGGTCATGTCGTACGGACCGAGCGCAGCGAGGTCCGTACAAATGACCGAGAGCCAAATATTTTCCCGTACGGCCCGACCTAACTCAGTCAATAAGCATTTTATCATATGACCCTCACGAAAATAAAAATAAATAAGAAAAAGAAAGCGCGCGGATTCGAGCAGGGCCGGACGGGTTTTTCCGGCCCGCTTACGTCAACCCGTCCGGCCCCCATCACGTGACTTTTTCCAATGGTTTTATTAGAGCGCGCGAGCAGGGCCGTACGGGTCATATGATAATTGTCAGTAATAACTTTTTATTTCATGGTTTTACTGCATGTGCTCTATGCACTCTATTAAATACAAATTAATTGAATAGCTAATTACTGGCGCCAAATTTTATTGGGATGAACATAGTGTTCAAACAATATAGAGTGAAGTCATTAAACCCGTGAAATTAGACTAACACACATTAGTAGACCCCAATTCCATTGTTTTCTTTTGTGTCTTTTTGACTATTACACGTTGACTAGTATTTTTTATTTCACGGGTTAAATGCCTTCGCTCTAACCGTGAAACTTTAGTAATACTAAATAGCACAATTTCACGCAAATTCCATTGTTTTCTATTGTTTAACTAGCGCTATTTTGTACTATTTAGTAATTAGTGTTTCACGGATTAATTGTTTGCACTCTACTATTGTACTGGTTGGCTATTTGTTATTTATTGCATGTGAAAATTAAGAGTGAAAAGCAAAACACCAATAATTGAATTATCTATGCATGATAGGCTTTCATTGCGTGTTTGCTATATTTTCTGTCCCTCACTAGTTTCAACGTACGCTTTCTAGCAAATATTACAAATCTAAACAATCCTCAGTTTTTCAATTCGAAAATATAAGACGTAACAACGACTAAAATTGAAACGTAGTCTTCGCGAGATCCGTAAGAAAAACTATTTTTATAGCTCACTTAACGCTTGAGATAATACTAATTTTAGAAAACTAATAGACCCTTTAGTCGATTTAGTCAAATACCGCTTGATTACAGAGTCATTTACTCAGGCTTACCCTCATTTCAGTATCCAAATATTCACAAATACCAACAGTAAAGACGATATTGCACAATTTGAACAATACAATCAGGTCTAAAAAGCAGCAAATCTAACACTATTTTAAGGAATAATGAAAGGACACTTCAGCGTCAATTCATTCCTGAAAGTGTATTTCAACACTTGAATATCGTCAAAATGCAAGATGATAAGATGGCGTAAATTCAAGACTAATTCATTATACAAAAATGTTGTTGTGGAAAGTACTGCTGTTTTTCATTTACAAATCATCCTTATAACTGAAATATATGGTTTCGTACGCTTTTAGGTTATGTCACCTCAGAACACTTGTCGTAAATCATACTTCAAAATGTAACGCGTTCTTGAATTTACGTCATCTCATTTGCACATTGATATTTCAAATGTTTATATTTCTGAAAAGAGAAGAAGAGAAGACCACATACAAAAATACTGCAACCATACTATTACACTGTTCACATATAAGTGATATTGGGAATATTTTTCCCTGATATAAATTTTAAAAAACAAAACAATGCAATATTAACACTTTGAAATTTCAAGGACCTACATCACTGAATACATAAATCTTCAAAATAATTCCGTAAAAAATTGGGTCTAACCAAAAACAACAGAGAATTCAAAACTGGAGTAGAGTGCAAAACATATATCCGTGAAATTGCACAAAAACTAAATAGCACTAAAAACATCTATTTCTTCTGTTTTCATAATAATAATAACCCTTTATTCAATTGATTAATTACCATTCAAAAATACACAATAAAAATAGATAAATGAATTCTAAATACTAAAACTACTATGAAACTATCAATAGAGCGACCACAGTAAATCTGTGAAACTTTAGTAATACTAAATAGCACAACTTCATGCAAATTCCATGGGTTTTTATTGTTTAACTAGCACTATTTTGTACTATTTAGTAAATAGTGTTTCACGGATTTACTGTGGTCACTCTACACTAAAAAACTCTAAAAGTTAATCTATTAGAAAAAACTATTTTAAAATCTATTATTATTAATTGCTGGCATAACGCAGCCGCTATTTTTAAGATTATATGAAGTTGTTTCATTGGTGCTATTTTGTAGAGTGCAAGCAATATAACCGTGAAACTTTAGTAATACTAAATAGCACAATTTCATGCAAATTCCATTGTTTTCTATTGTTTATTTAGCACTATTTTGTACTGTCTATTTAGTGATTAGTGTTTCACGGATTAATTGTTTGCACTCTATCAGTTAGTCCTATTTCACGAATGTATGGTTTGCAATGTATTATATAGTTTACTTAGCAACAAACTTATGGGGGGGGAAATCGATTAGAAATTGCAGTCTGATCTTGACTTCAGGGCATTCAGAACCCTTAGTACTGGCCCCAATTTGTAGCAATTTTGAGACGTCAAAATTTTTTCTTTTTCTTTTTGCAATTAACTTGTAATTACGTGTATAAACCCCACGCAGCTCGTTGGAATGTTACTCAATTAGGAGGAGTACATCACTAAAGCTGTTATCAATAGACGTCACTTCCGGTAATAGCTGCGTTTTAATGCCTTGTAGAATCTTGGAGGTTGTTTCGTACTCTTGGTTTCTGGTTTCATGTCGTAGCAATAGTCAAATACAATAGTTTGAGGACTTATTTTGACATGTTTTGACTAAATACCCGCTAGTTGCCCCTCAGTCAACACCGCTTGTTTGCCTTCCAGTCACAGCTCCAAAAAAGTCACGTGATTGAAAGTAAGCAATTCTCAGAAGATTGAATTTTTTAGTTTTGCTGTCCAAATTGAGATGCTTTGATGAAGTCACATGCAAGGAGTCTATTTACCTGTGTTTATTTATTTTACTAGGCTTTGTGTGCTAACTTTGCGTGCGTGAAATAAAAAACACACTCATGCATTCAAATAAAATATCCTAAGTCATCTGTGTCCACCCTTTATGATCTTCAAACTACGCATGCGCAGAAACAAATTAAAAACCCATTTTTTATGGTCTTTTAACAAATACAATAACACGGTACATTTAAAAAATCATAATTCGTTCGGCTTTTAAATTATTTGAATAACAAAAAGTTCGAGTGTTTAAAAATCCATTCCTTTGTAAGGGTGCGTTATTGAGCTTTGGTCTTCGAGTTCTAAACATTAGAAGCTTGTGAAGATATTTCCAGTAAGTTTGCTTCTTATTTCATTCTTTTGAAGTTGAATAGTTTGCTAGATATTTTATCCTTTAAAATATAAAATTGAATTGATTTTATGAATAAGATCGTTCCATAAGATTTGTGGATAAGCCGTGCCTTGACTTACATCACCCTAGAGGTTGTTTCAGGGTTCAATCTGTGAGCTAACCATGCCCCTACTTAGATCAGCCCAGAAGTTGTTTCAGGGTTTGATCTGTGAGTTAGTCATGCCCTGACTTACATAAGCCCAGAGCTTGTTTCAGGGTTCAATCTGTGAGTTAACCATGCCCTGACTTAGATCAGCCCAGAGCTTGTTTCAGGGTTCTATCTGTGAGCTAGCCATGCCCTGACTTACATAAGCCAAGAGCTTGTTTCAGGGTTTGATCTGTGAGTTAGCCGTACCTACTGCGCATCGTTGACATATAAAGTACGTCACTTCTGTTTTTTTTTTCTTTTTTTTTTTTCATAAAATCTACAATCTTTTCTTTCAAGATACTTTTCTTTTTAATTTGAAACTAATTTTTTAAAGCGCAAAACAATTTCTGGATATTTTTAAGAAGTATAGTCTTAGCTCATAATATATCAATGTGAGGCCTCAAACTGAGACCTCGCCTTTGATCATCTACAGCCTACAGTATAGCTTGTCTTACAAAATTCACGGGTTCACAATTGTATATCTTTGTGAGTTTTGAGCTTATTTCTTTCAAACTTTACTGGATTTGAAGTGCTTCTTCCTAACTTAAAAATACCTGATGAAATCTAGCTGAACTAATGCGAGCAGCGTATTATTATTTATACTTATTAGCCTAAAAAACTCAATTATCGTCAAATTACTGTATCAATTTATTTTTGGCAGCTTGAATTTGAAGTTTTTAAATTCAGTTTTAAATTTACAATTTGTTTCATGGTCTTAAGATAACTTAAGAGAAGGTGCTGCCTTCGTAATAAAAATATTCGCAAATGATGAGATCTTTGCCAGTGGGGCGCGAAAGACCACTTAGAATGATTGTCCCTACTCACTAAATTGGGAAACTCCATGTCACCCTCTTTTAATATAGTCGATTATTATTATCTTAAATCAATTTTTAGTGGAGGTTTTTTTTTTTTTTTTTTTTTTTTTTTTTTTTTTTTTTTTTTTTTTTTTTTTTTGATTTTTTTTTTTTTTTTTTTTTTTTTTTTTTTTTTTTTTTTTTTTTTTTTTTGTAGTCCAATATAAGTAACGCTAATGAATTATTTAAAGCCCTAAGTAGGACACACTTGGTTGAATAACTTTGATGTCATGCTCTTATTATTAACTATTAGTGCAATTCAGCAGCTTATTGATTTATTTGTTTGATTGAATATTCATATCAATTCGCTCACGGAAGCATATCAGTGTTTTACAGTCCTATTTTTTAAATTTAAAAAAAAAATTTTTATTCTTTTATTATCTTATTTTTTCCTAATTATTATTTTTTTACATCGTTTTACGATTTTGTCAGTTCGGCTGCGGGGGATCAGTATCTAAAAGAGCGTTTTCACTCACGTGAGAAGGCAGCCATAAACAATAAAAAACCTTCTGCTCAGTATTTGCATAAAAATAGAGTTCAATTCCCGGAGGATAGAAAATGTATTGTTTTGGTACCCTATAATGGCCGCTGTGACGTCACGTGAAAACGCTCTATACTCTATACTGATAGGTTGCTATCAATAGACGTCACTTCCGGTAATAGCTCTTTTTTTGATGGCTTGTAGAATCCTGGAGGTTGTTTTGATCTCTTGTTTTCTGGTTTGATGTCGTGAAAATAGTCAAATACAATAGTTTGAGGACTTATTTTGATATGTTTTGACTTAGCATCCGCTAGTTGCCCCCCAGTCAACCGCTTGTTTGCCCCCCCCCCCCCCCCCCCCCCCCACTCGACGAAAAAATGGATTTGTCATGTAGGCAAACATATAGACAAATATATGGGCAAATATCATATTTGACTAATAGTAAACAATATTTGCCCAATGACTGTATATGATATGTACCTACACATTTATCCCATGGGCACAGATGGCAAAGTCCGTATGGCCCAGTAAAATTCCAAACGGCAAATATATAGCAGATATCATATCATCCATACATTTACCCGGTAGTAAATGTGAATGCTCATTTGATATGTGCACGTATTTGCCCAGCCCGTATATGTGTTTTATGTCTTACGTATACCCTGTGTTTCCCCAGGCCGTATATGTGATTCATGCCTTACATATACCCTGTATTTTCCCAGGCCGTATATGTGATTAATGTCTTACATTTACCCTGTCTTTGCCCAGGCCGTATATGTGATTAATGCCTTACATATACCCTGTATTTTCCCAGGCCGTATATGTGATTTATGCCTTACATATACCCTGTCTTTGCCCAGGCCGTATATGTGATTTATGCCTTACATATAACCTGTGTTTGCCCAGGCCGTATATGTGATTTATGCCTTACATATACCCTGTGTTTTCCCAGGCCGTATATGTGATTTATGCCTTACATATAACCTGTGTTTGCCCAGGCCGTATATGTGATTAATGCCTTACGTATACCCTGTCTTTGCCCAGGTCGTATATGTGATTAATGCCTTACATATACCCTGTATTTTTCCAGGCCGTATATGTGATTAATGCCTTACATATACCCTGTATTTTTCCAGGCCGTATATGTGATTTATGCCTTACATATACCATGCGATATGCTCTGACCGTATATGTGATTAATGCCCCCTTAATGCCTCAGATGTACCAGCGCGTCTTAGCCATATTTGCTCAGTTGAATTATGCTCATCATATTTGCTAAATTTAACTATATTATCAGTCTTCAGCTATTGTCACTTATGGCAGGCCAAAAAAAATAGAAACGATATATGTCGTGACAACCACCTCATACTTTAAACATAGCTAACCTATACTAAGAAGCAGGAAAAAAGACATAAATCATACTGAAACATTTTTATTGTGAATTTCCTTTTCTTGACGACTGATTAACTATGAACAATTTGTTAACTACAACTAATTGAAAATGCTAGTTCTGTAAATTAATTACAGGTGTTTGTTTCATCTTGTGACAGAATTTGTGAAAGGAGATCATAATATATTTAGTTGTCAATCGATCTGTGGCTTATGTACGATTCTTTTTAGATATTCTGTAGTAGTACACTTCATTTATAACTGCAAAAACTTAATTAAGGACACCGAACGTGGTTGGGTTTCTACGAGTTTTATGAATTAAATCTTGTGTCACTGTTCCTCCGTTCCTTTGGCCTGATTTCTAGGGTTTTCGTTCTTCTTTCGATTATTTGAACATTATACTTGTTTACTTGAAGAAATCCAAAGGTCAATAGGCTTAAATAGCCGCTGCTATACCGTTTGACCTTTGGATTTCTTCAAGTAAACGAGTATAACGTTCAAGTAATCGAAAGAAGAACGAAAACCCTAGAAATCAGGCCAAAGGAACGGAGGAACAGTGACACAAGATTTAATTCATAAAACTCGTAGAAACCCCAACCACGTTCGGTGTCCCAGTGCCCTTGATTTGATAAAAACCTTTAGGCTCTCAATGCCCATTCGGGACCTCCAGATGGCCTTGGGCGTCTTGACGGCTCCCCGATTTTCCGCTTCAAAAGCATGGTGAGACTGCGCTCTGACAGCCTCCTTCTTGCCTTTCGGTCCATGCTTTCCATGAACTGATTAGCTAGGGGGCTTCTCCATGGCAGAGGGTGTTTTATTAAAACTTTACTCTGCTTAGTAGGGCCCCCTTCGTTATTAGAGCCACTGTCCGCTGTATCGTCATCAGCCTGGTCATCCGCCTCTGACATCGACTCCTCTGATGACATATACTCCAGTTTCATAATTGCCTTGACTTTCTCTTTGTCCCCTGGTGATAGCGAGGTTGACAAGTCCGCTGCCTTGGATCTGGATTTTAGGAGCTAAAAGAAAAAAGAAAAAAAACCACCGTCAGTCAAAGTTTCTTATTAAACAAAGTCATAATCGTTGCAAATTCAGTTTACTCACATTTTGTTTTCTTTGTGTTTTCCGCTGCATCTTTTGATGCCTTCCAAGGGCCCCTGAACGCTCTCTTTTGTTTCTCTTTCTTCTCGTCAGAAAGTGACTTTTAAGGGCAGCTGAAATTATATCAAGTACCCATATATTAAAACTTGAGACAAAATTTGTTAGAAATTTTGGCATTTGGCCGACAATTACTCCTTTAGCATCCATTTGTTTTTGCTTTGTTTTGTTTTGTTTCGTTTTTTTTCTTTTCTTTTTTCTTTTTTCTTTTTTTTTTTCCATGTTATTTTATTTCAAACTGCTTCCCCTCCCTTCGGCATTTGAATATTTCTAAAAGGATTTCGTTACCCCCTCCCCCCCCCCCCCCCCGACCACCACCACCCTTTGTCCTCACCCCTCCCCCCCGGGTTAACTTTGATAGGTGCATAAGGCCTTTCGCACTTCGTAATATAAAATACATAAATACCTTCTAACTCGACGGCAGAGACATCCTTATGAACATTCAGAACTCTATCCCTTATTGCGTTATTAATATGTTCGTTGACGTCATCTCTGAAACTAATTAGGAAATGCCATATTTGAGTGGTAAGTGGAAACTTAATATGGAAAGAAACTATGGATGATTCAGACAAGATCATTTTTATTAAATTTTCATACTTACGCTTTAGTAAAATCCCATATAAGAGGGTTTTCTTCCCTGTCCCGTAATTTCTTTGCTACCAAGCGTACTTCAGACTGTAATAACATAATATAATTCATTAAAATCATAAGATGTACCTTAAGTTATTCTTAGACATAGTAATAATGTTTTCATTATTTGTATGGCTGTGATTGTATAATATTGGGAAAAAAATCGAAATCAAATCAATTCCTTTACAAAAAAGGAAATTATCATTATCATTCAGTGTCTTGTTATTGGAAATCAATAGTAAAGTTTGGTAGCATTAACCACTACCATGGCGGGTTTCCCGCCAATTTTAGCATTGCATAAATTATACCGCTGCATAATTATACCAACTACTCTTCGCGCCAAGAATTCCCAGTAAAATTATCAATAAAAATAGCTTGCTTTTTTAAATATTGCCACTTTACTTACTGCAACAGCCTTTGAGACAGTAATCTTGGTCTTGCTGTTGTCCTTGTTCTGCTGGCTTTCTTTTAAGGCGGCTAGTATTTGGCGGTTTTGTGCTTGCAGTTCTTTAAACTGTTTCACAATCGTTTCGAAATTTGAAGAAATTTCTTCTTTTTCGCTGTCGGGGTCAACGTTCTCATTCTCGCTTGTTGCTTGCAATAGGCGATTTCTGTGTTCTCTTAGCACATCCTCGTTACCACCAGGGACAGAGGGAATAAGTATGTTAAGCCTTTGAGAATTGGCGCCATTTTCAGTATGTCTACTGGTACTGCTTGTACTGGTAGTTGCAGTAACAGAATGGATTGGCATTGGGCGTCCTGGTAAAGGTGTAGATGTTCTTCCCATTTTTTGATCGCGACGAATGAACGCAATTTATAAGCAAAGATATAGAATGTGCGGGAAACTAGATGACCGACAGAGTTTGTTACCTGTTTGTGACCAAAAGGCGAATGAACGAATAAGCACATCCACCGAACAAATCTACCCCCTATCTATCACGGCGTATCACGTGACTTGTGATGACATATACGTTCATATAATGAAGTCTAATAATGAAAAAAGGAATAACTGTCTTATAAAAATGCTGAAGTTGTATCCAGGATTCATGTTAAGTAATATATTTATTATCTTAAAGCTATTTGCTCCATTTTATAAAGTTATGAAATTTTTTCTAAAGCCTAGATTCACGAAATATCATTGCAATAAACTTGATTAGCTTCTAGCTCTAAAACCATCGTACCATTATCTGCCGCCAACAGTGACAGCTCTAAGGAAAAGGGCGCGGTAATAAAGATCCGGCGTGCTTTTGTCCAGTGCATGTGGTTGATGGACGTGGAACTTTATTACGCTGGAATATGGCTGTTAGCCATTCAAAATGCTTGGATTTTGAGTAATTATCCCAATGATACACACCGTCTTTTTAATTATATAGTTCTGGAAAACAAAATGTCTTCTGCGATGTCAAAGCGTTATCATTGCTTTCATTGTAACGAAGATTTACATTACAGAGTATTTTGCCGTCACAAAGAAGAATTTTATGATCCTTTAACAAATCAATGGCAATTACAGCGGAATGACGACGAAGACTCAAATGATAGTATTTTCACTCACGAGATTGACGGCCAGAACGACACTTCTTCTAATGACTACAGCGAGATAAACGTTTTGGACCAAACTGATCAAGACTCCTCTGATGTGCCAAATACAAACCAACCATCAAGTGACGAATTCTTACCAGCTACTTCACAAAAAGGTATTGATGTTATACGTTTATTTGATGATTAGATTATATAATCTTTAAATGTTAAAGTCAAACTGCATAGATAAAAGACTGAATCTTTAACAAGCGGCTGATTTGCACATGATCTAGCTCCCCTATTGGATTTACTACCAAGCATTAGTGTTATTGAAGCGAGATTAAGTTAGAGGTACAAATGATTCTTTTCTATTTCTATCTTAGCCTCGTTTTCACCGTTACTTTTAAGAAGGGTGCATTATTAAGTAATCGGCTTATGGTTGCCATTAAAACCTCAGTGTTCATTCAGAAAGGTTCATTCAAAGAGTTTATAAAATCATAGCTAGAGATAACTCATTTAAAACGCCAAAAAGAATTTACTATGTTCAAATGGATATTGCTGTACATTTTTGTCTCCAAATCAATTCATGACTGTGGTCATCCTGAGATAGCATGGTATCCGGCAAAACATGTTTGTCAAGTTAGAGAAATACAATTATAAGTAATTTATTTAATATGTCTCTTGGGTTTTTTATTTTCGATTTATCATTTTTCTTTCACGAATTATAAATTGTTGTTTTGCTGACTTAGAAATTTATATTTTATTTTCAATGGAAATCATTTATTTTCAGAGCAAAATTTGGGTCAAAATTATACATTTAGGGACCGGTCATTATTTAAGTTGGAGGTAGGGGGGGGGGGGGGGGGGTGGAGGAGAAATTGTCAGTGACGCAAAAAAATTTCAAGGCCCCCCCATTTGAAGGCATCCAAGTTTATCGAAAACCCCCCATGGATTGTAGTAAAAAATTTAAAAATTTTCCCTAAAAGTCATTTTTAAATTTCAAGACTTTCACTAGCAAAAATTTCAGGCCCCCCCCCCCCCCAATTTTTTCTCTCCCCCCCCCCCCCCCAACTTAAATAATGACCGGTCCCTTAGCCCATGAGGTTTTTTTTACTGACATTTTTTTTCCTAGTATTATAATGGTTTCAGACTTTATCTTATACTATGTTGCAGTTATGCAATGCCGAATGAATAAAATACATCGTATTTGCTTATGTTTAAAGGAGACGGAATAAATAACTTTGAGGAAGAAGATCAAGTGTTTTGGGATGACAAGTTGGACAGTGAATCTGACCATGAAGAGATAAGAGGAAATGAAAGAAGGAGATTGGTTGAAACTTGGGATATTGATATCGAAGACGTAGAAAGAGATTTTGAACAATCTAGTGCAGAAATAAGCGTTGCCGTCGAAGCAAGTTCCCGAGTGAACCCTTATTAACTGGATTGCCTTGTTTGTGTGCTTTTGGTCTGCATACGTTTCTGTACCAGACCGAGGCATTGATATTCTCCTCGCCTTTTTTAAAGCGATTTTTGAGGTTTTGTGTGAGCTTTCGCCAATCATTTTCCCAACCGCAGTATTGGTTTTCCCGAGCTCCTTCAAACTCTTGAAAAATTATCTTTCTTTTAAAGATAAGCATTCAAAGTATGTTGTTTGTCCGAAATGCGACACCCTATACCGTTTTCAAGACTGCATAACAACAAGATTCGGGCGTGTCATTGCTAAAACCATGTTCTCACATTGCTTTTCCGAATCACCCCGTCAATTGGTTTCGCCGCACACCTTGTGGAGGCGGAATTGCTTAAGGAAATTCGTTGAAAAAATGGACAGACAAAATTGTACCCACATAAAGTTTTATTGTTATAAAGCATCAGAGACACTCTAACTCACTTATTAAGCGACCAGACTTTGTACAAAATGTGAGATTGGAGAAATCGGAATGTACCGGACGATATTTTAGTTGATATTTACGATGGCCAAGTGTGGAAAGATTGGCAATATTTAACGGCACTCCTTTCCTTGCCCAGCCTAATAATTATGCTTTATGCTGAATGTTGACTGGTTTCAGCCTTTTAAGCACAGTGTCTATAGCGTTGGAGTCATATATATGGTCCTCCTAAATCTTCCGAGAAAAGAAAGGTACAAAGAGGAAAAACGTAATAATAGTTGGGGGTAATACCTGGTCCACACGAGCCCAATTGAATATCATACGTACTTACAACCACTTGTAGCCGAATTGAACTTATTGTGGCACGAAGGCATCCAGTTCGGCCTCATGGGAGTAGAACAGCAAGATGTTTTCGAGCTGCCCTCCTTTGTATTGCTTGTGACATTCCTGCACTAAGAAAAGTTTGCGGTTTCTTAGGATGTACTGCTCACCGAGGGTGCTCAAAGTGCACAAGATTTTTTCCCGGAGATTTTAGTAGGCATGGATTTTCGTTTTCGAAGCTGAACTATACACCAAGACAAATGAAAAGCCTAGAAGAGAGGCTCAGAAAATACTCATGCAAAACAACTCGCGCTGATGAACGAACTGCAAATTGAAACTTCCACCTGACACAGATATCTCCTGAATCTCTTACAGTTGCCTTACTTCGATTGTACTCGTTACCTACCATGTTGTGATCCTATGCACAATTTGGTTTTCGGGACAGCCAAAACATTTAATAAAAATGATGGCATAAATT